>NW_014577149.1:481768-491479 GCF_000485595.1 Priapulus caudatus
TCTTCCTCCTATTCTCCAGCCACACGTGTCTCTCAAACACAAACTTCGGTCCCTTCTCCTCTTCTTCGGCTTCTTCTTCTTCCTCCTATTCTCCAGCCGCGTCTCTCGCTCAGACTCAACTCAACCGGTTCATCTCAAATAGTAACTTTACTCGTCTACATCAGACACAATCTTTACACGTCTACATCAGACACAATCTTTACACGTCTATTTCAGACACATACTTCACACGTCTATATCAGACACAACCTTCACACGTATATTCCAGACAAAAACTCCAGGCCGTCTGACCTCTCCTGCATGTCTCACTCTCGCCAGCTATCGCGCGTACGAATCACCTAGGGCATATATTTAGATCATGCCGCGTGTATAAACTCTGTCACTTGTGACAGTCACCCTGCTTCTCACACGGGATCCCACTTCTTTGAATACGGGATAAAGAGGCGAAAGGCCGGGGCCCAACGGACTGCATTGAGAGGGCGCGGTCTGGTTGGTGGAAACGCGAGTGATTTGGATCAAAGGTTATTGAGTCCGGCAGTTTCCGCAGTGCTGAGATCCGTAACACAACAGTTACTTAGAAGCAGAACATTGACGTATCACATTTAACTTTAATAATATTTTCCGGTTTTAATGTGTTTGCACATGGCGGCACCCAGGCTCAATTACTATAGGCGTGCTTTGTGTGAATTATCTTGTCTGAAATAAATCTGTATTTAATATTATAGCTACTTCTCGGTACATGCAGTAAGCGCTTAAGACTGCGGAGCAGTCTTTCTCAGCTGACAGGTGGCTTAAATTGATATCAAAGTACATCGTATTAATTCTGGTGAGGTGTGAATAATGTGTTTGTGTGTAAAGTATTCAGCTAACTATCGTCAGCTATTAAAGTCGCGCATTAGTTTGCGAAAGGTCAGACACCTCACGAGGAAAAACGATAGATAACAGAGTTTCGCTTCAAGCAATTACTACGGGTGTCAATCCTGACTCTCTATTTGTGCGTGCCGCGTTTTCTCTCCTCTCTGCTGGAAAGCAGTTCAGCAAGTGAAGCAGCTTTCTCACAGATTCACAGTCGCCTACGTGTGTAAATTCTACCTATCTGAGTGACGCCGTTAAAAGACTTTGTAGGGGGTCTATCTTTACAGCCAATGTTACGTAAAAATTACGCAAGAAGATTTTGTATAACTCCGCGTTGAATTCAGCGAGGCGCTGTGTTTTAATTTTATAATTTAGTTATTTTCATTTAGCAGAATGTTCGAACCCCAGGCGATTGCGCAGCTTATATGATCTGGCTGATGATTGACAGGGGACGATAGTTCCGATAAAGCTGCTACGATCATTTCATAAACATAGAGTAAGAAAGGCGTCGTTCCTATCCGTTGCCATGGTACGATAAGCCACGTAGAGTGGTAAATCACGAGTGTATAGCTATAGTATACGGCGCCTACATCCCGAGTACGCTTACATGAATGTAATCAAGGTCTGCTTGACTTGTCTCTCTTGATCAGCCTTTGCATCGCGGCTCTGACCATTCAATCAACTATATCTCAAGGTTGTGCAAATACCATGAAACACTAGGCTCACAGGCATGCCTAATGAAATATCTGATCTACTTGACTAGTCTGTCGCTATAGAATGTAACCAAACAACAATTTTCAGCAAAGCAGGCTTGTCATTATCATCTGTTATCTTATTGTTAGGATATATAATCGGCCTTATAGGTCGGATATATAGGTCGGCCCTGCGACACGACGCGATTGCCTGTGACTGATACATAATTTGATTGACTTTTATCGTGTTTGAAGTAACGAAACCCTTTGCCGTCTACATGAATGAAACATTGCCATCATACCATTCATGGAATGCACGAGAAACCTCCAAGCGACTGTGGCAGAAATCATCATTGCGGAATTTCATTGCGATAAACTCCAATTACAATAAATGTTGCAATTTCGTGTTTTGATTAAAAAAACATCTGAAGCACCACAAAACACCTAAGTATCAGAAACATAGACTATAGTTTTTTGCTCACTTCAAAAGCCGTCAGCGAGTAATTTTTGCTATACTCAAATTAATCAGAGCTGTGAGCGTCAACACATCTCATTGCGGGTTATGGCGTTATACGTAAAAGGGGGGTTTCCTTTAGAATTAAAGCGCGTACTCGAGTGTGCATACAACTAACGTAACAACGTGTTCTTAATTAGGCCTTTGTCTTGGATAGCATCGGCGTAGAGAATTGCGCCGTGAAAGAGCGTCATTAATACATTGTTGCCATCTGCATGCTGTTGTAGGCATTCAGTTCTAAATGTCACAGCGGTTAAAACAGACGTCCGCTGAATGGTTACCGACTAATTCATCATGCAATCTACAATAACAATGCCCTATAGAACGTATAATATAAGCACCGCAGGCCGTTTATTCAAGCCCATCTCTACACGCCCGTGCAATAACCACACTGAATGGATGTATTCATCATATCAAGAGCGTATAAAGAAGGGCATCTTAATACGCTCTTGATCATATCTTGATCATATGCAAGCATTTCCGGCGCAGCTACAGAAATATGTAATTATATAGACATTCCTGATTAGTGCAACTTTGTTATCTGCATACTGGCTTCTCTCTATAGCCAACCTCTAACGGCGCGGGGAAAAGCGCTCATAGAAAACTGGGTATATCTTATACACATTTATCCGCTATTCGAGGAAAAGCGTTTTTTCCCTAAATTTCACACTGTTTTTGAATACGAAAAATATTCGCGTGGTATCGTCACGAGCTCGAAAAAGAAAATGCGAATTTGACGCTGAAATAATATCCTCAGTTTTTGCTTTATTTACGATTACCCTAGATGCATAATAAAATCTTACAGTTTAAAGATTAATATCCGCTTTATTTTTTGAAAAAGATCGTATAGAACCAGTTCAGAATCTCTTCGAATAAGGGGGTTCACTAATACTCCAAGGAGGATGCGTAGATGAGTAACCGCTTCTCCTGAGAGTGCACTCCGGGTCACAGTCGCGGATTGATTACATTATACCATCTGCAAACGGGGAGCGACGAACTGCAACTGAAAATAACTGCATGATGAATGAACACGAGTAATTAAGTGGTATTGGCAAGAAGCGCGTATCCTCGGAATTCAATTTCGGTTCAAAGGGCAAACTCGACAACGATGCCACAACATCATGCCTGGGCAATATCAAGCCATCGGTACTCAGTAAACAAGCGGTTTGCATATCCACGGCTATATATGCCTGCATACTACATGCGCACGGACAGGAATTCTGACATATGGATGTTACGCCCATGCCAATAGCCATCTCTACATGCCGCGTAGATTTTACTTTTCAATTCGTCTTAATATTTACACATATCTGCGCCACTATAGGTACACAGCAACGCTAATATCTATATACGTGATACACGCATACCCCCTCCCCCCTCACACCCATGTGATCAAAGTTATTATGCATACACGCCAGCGGCGCGCTATACCTATACACTGAATTGCATGCTACGGATCCCCCGCGTTGCGAACGATATCGCAGTAGTCGCGCGCAGAGACGACATGACGGATCGCATGCGTGCAGTCACGAATACGCGCGCGAGTATTTGCATGAGATTATTATGAACAGCTATTGCCACGCATCGGGCGTCATTGTACGAGCCGTGAGCCGAACCGGAGCTAGCCACGATGTGTCACGACGGATATCTCACGCGCATTAAATATTTTACTGCGCCGATTAATGGCGCCCCAGCTTCCCACATCTTCGACGGCAAGATTAGCATGAGCATCAAATTTTCATTCGAGCTCGATTGGACATGATATCGGAACGGAGACGGATGACAGTGAAATGAATGTAGTGCGAATGTATCCCCGAGAGTTGGCTTGCCAACAGCAATATAACTTTAAAGCTTTAAACTAACGAAAAAAATCATTAATATACGCGACAGCATGCCGGCGAGCAATAATCGATTACATAGAACATATACGATACGTGTGTGATAAAACTTTATTAGTTGCGCCATTGACAAAAATATAAAGGGCGTGTCGCGTAGCGGTTTTTACGCAGAAAACGTAGAATTGCCGACAAATCGGCGGACACAATTAACGATCATATATTATAAATAGCATAATATCAAGAGCTAATAATATCTTATTAATGATAGGTATTATTAGCTCTTGATAATATCTGCAGTGAATAAAATCAAGTTTGCGTGCAAACCTGATTAAACTTTCAATCAGTGAATAATATCACATATCGTCCGTATTCAATAATTAGAGGAAAATGTAGTTAATTTCTATTAGTATGGCGTGCGTGGTGCGCCTATTAGTAACACATATGCCAGGAGTGAATAAAAAACATATTTGTTTTTATTCACCCCTGATATATATATGTCATAGCCTACGTCGAACATCAAAGACATGGAATCGCATTTACAGAAGATCATCTTTAAAATAATCAATGCCATGGGGCGCAAGTTAAAGCTACTGTATCATCACATCAACTAGCACACGTTTGCCACCTGATACATATGTATCTACTTTCATAGCGCGTATATACGTCAAATACGGGTCAAGCATGCGTCCACTCGTAAAAATGTCTTTCTCCCGCCGAAAAATTCGCGCTGCAGTGAAATCGTGCACGCTGACTGTTCAGTGTGACTTTGGCGTCAGTCATCGCCAGATTTCGCTCATCGTAATCTTGCTTTAATCGCGTGTGTGGGAACCGGATCCACGCATCACGTAGATCTTGTACCCTTATAGCAAAGTATATACGAATTTGCCATAGATCTGACTACTTGATAAGGAAATACTGTAGTCCACATTATGGCGCAGGGGGGGTCGGGAGGATGAGGTATTAGGACAAAACGCATAGTATGTCTATTTTACTGTGTTCTAGCTCTCATTCATCGTAGTCGCCGAACACTAAAACATGGGTCTAGAGACATGATTTCGTAGTAACATAATGATCAGTTACGAAAATATCACAATAAACTACTTAATTCAATAATGGCTACTATAATTTCGCACGATAACTAACATATTATAAATTCAGGAGAACGCTTCTATTAAAATTGGATAGCCGCAGCAATACATAGTACATGGAAACCAATTGAGGCCTTGTGTAGACGGTCTATTGTCTACATGATTTTGCTTAGCTGCTCGAGCAACAATAAAGGAGCGTAATGGTAAAATGTAGGCAATCCCTGGTGCATTAAGATGGGACATGCGGTATGAATTTCGTTGAAATGCGTTATATTTGCTTACGTGGACAATACTGCAGCACAAATCATTACTATAATCTTGCTATAATGTACAGCGATGAATTGAACTGAATGTGGATTGAAGTCAGTACCGATCATATTCAATCTATAATAAAAACCATACATCAGCAAAATCGTTTTTTAGAAATTACAATATTTCTGTCTGAAGAGCAGACACTATATATAGTTGCCAAAATACTTTTCCATATCAATTTTTTTAACAAAAATTCTTTTCACGAGAAACACGACCAAGAGACATCTCACAACGTCAGTCTGCAGCGAAAAATGCGCACTTCGCGTCAGCCTCTGGAGAGATGCATGAGGAAAGAGCAACACCGGCTGCCACATGCAGCGCCAACTCTAGTTTCGAAAACAACACTTCAAGTATACCTAGTGCTCGTGACAATAACAAGTGTCCCTTTCGAAGCATGAAAAGTAAAACGACAATGCATACACACACCAAATTCATATTCGTTTAATCCTCGCCCAGCAGCAGCTGGCTGATGCTCAGACGTCGTTAGCCTACCTTAGGTATAGTGTGTTTGAGATGGTGATAAAGCAGCTTTAATCCGCGACGAGAGATTGCAAGCTGTTTCCAATTACGACTACATTACACTCCTATATAGCCACTTTGCTGAGCGTCGCTAGCGTTCGTCGGCATGTGCGCATGCGCGACCACCATGCGGCGGTCAGCGAGCGGAAATTGTGACAAAATTAATGCTGCTGGCATACGGAAATACGTTTGCGCTCGTTGCCTCTTCTGGATAATGTCGTATATAGCGACCGTGCGCGTAAAGGCGGACACAAGGCGGCATTAATCCATTCGTATTTTGTTACAATTATCGCCGCATGCGATGATTAACGGCGCGGGTATCGCGCTCAAATTCGGCGCTACAATCGAAATCGATATGCCTAAAGGATTCTGATTAGAGGCTTCTCCAGATGACTTTATTATCAATTTTTTTCCTCATTATAAATAAAACCCTGTCGTTCGTGCCTTCAACTACTTCGTCATGACATCTAACAACGGACCTAAACAGCGAAGTCAAGGTGGAAGTAAGCACGGAGTCACGGGTGTACGCATGCGCGCACGCGCACGTCCCACCCACGTTCTTGTCATCTACTCCGCTAGTGGTTCAGAGTGATCAACACCAAGATCTAATAGACTAATTACCAATATAATCAGGAGTAGATAACTAGGGAATCTCTATAAGTAATATCTATCTCAACCACTGATCTCTATTATACTAACTTTAGTATAAATTATACTAACGTTAGTATAATAGAGATCAGTGATCTCAACCCCTATAAGTAATCAGCGCTTTATAGGTAATCTCTATAATAACTAAAATCTCTATAACTTATAACTTATATACTCTATAACTTCTTTCTACAGCTGTACTCCTGCTATAATAGTAGTGTAAATAGAACTAACTGCAACAGTATCTAACGATTGAGTTAGTTAGTATTATCTACGTCAGTTCTCTAGCGTGACTGGCTGATGAGGATTTTCATTATCGGTGTATGGTTTCTATAGCAATCGTGGTGGCACGTGCGCAGATCGATATTTTCCGGCAGGAGATAGATAACCGATGCCGTATCATTCATCGCCTCGTTTGTCGGAATGCAGGTCATCGCATGCGAGGCCCTACAAAGCATCGGTTCTATATAGTTAACTACCTAAAAATATCCGTAATCATCCGTAATAAGCCGCCACTCAGGATCCCCTCCCCGCGTCGTCTTCGCCCTTTCTCCGTAACGAGGACCTGTTTATTTAGCGATTGTATACCACGGACCACGTCTTGAATGTAGGCCTATGGGTTCTGTCCAGTTCTGTTACTCCGTCCAGTTCTGTTACTCCGTCGGAACATTGTCCGAGCCAAACGAGAAATAGTATAAATGGGCTATCTGCAGTCCATAGATCAAACATCGCGCCCTGACTTCATCCGCTGAACGCTGCGAGCGCGTCGATCGCCTCTCGATGACGGGAAGGTGCATTATAGCTATACAGATCCATCCGACACAGATCGATGACGGCACAGTGAGTGATATAGGATGTTTGTTCGTCACACGTGCGCGCGTGCACACACGCACACGCGCACAACTTCACACAACACACACACACCGCCTGACCGCCCAGACTCCCTACTCACTTCCTCACTCACTCACTCACTCACTCACTCACTCACTCACTCACTCACTCACTCCACTCACTCAGCTCACTCACTCACTCACTCACTCACTCATCACTCACTCACTCACTCACTCACTCAACTCACTCACTCACTCACTCACTCACTCACTCACTCACTCACTCACTCCCACTCACTCTTACTCAGACTCCCACTCACTCTTACTCAGACTCCCACTCACTCTTACTCAGACTCCCACTCACTCTTACTCAGTCACTCACTCACTCACTCACTCACTCACTCTCACACTCTCACACTAAATAGACGTGTAGCCAGGATTTGTTCGGGTGCTTGTCTAGAATGTACGAGAGGTCACACTATAACCCCGACAGAGGAGGAAGGCGGGCAACATCCGCTCACAGCCCTGACTCACGTCTACGCATGTACCCTAGACCCACTTGACGCAGACATGCAACGCCGACTCCTTATGGCTTTTAACATTCATTAGGTTCCTAGTTTTCGAGGTAGGGGCCTATAATACCGATATACTATTACTATTACTATATAGTAGTTATCATTATCGTAAATAATGCGTGTTAATTTTCTGTAATTTTCATCGTAGATCTCATTGTCAGATTATGAAACAGATATCTAAATACGGGCATTAATTATTCATTGTGGTAATACCAGGCGTGTCATAATATAGATCTATATATATAGTAGTCTATATTATATAATATATAGTTTATATTAGTCATAACCATAATATAGTCTATATTATGGCACGCCGGATAATACTAATAAATATGGAAATACCTGTTATCATAACGATAATTCACATTTTTTATTTTTTTTTATTTCATGTAGGGCCTACATTTCATGATTGACATTGTATTTGCACAGATGCTGCTGGATGTTGAAAGATACGCGTAATTAGATAAGGTATTTTGTTAATGTCTCGGGGTCATAATTCGCTTAATGCATGGTGATCGCGGGATCGATATATAGCATATAGCATATAGCATAATTATTATATAACATAGCATGTAGACTATCATAATATTCTTATTACATACATATACCATCATAACCTACGCCGTATAACTGCGTTCAGCGTCGCGCTGACGTCACAGTGTCTTTCGTTTCGTCTGTCGGTAAATTTGCCGAGAAGAGCGTTTATCCTGCAGCTGCTTCTAACGACACCTCTGTTTTGCCGCTACGGGGTGTTCATTAGACAGCACGCATTTGTGCGAGCTCTTCGTTCGATCAAGTTAATAAGCGTATTCATGTAGCGCTGGTTTTAATATCGACGCGCACTGCGTCTGTCAGGCCCGATGCGAGAAAGACGTTAATACCGGGGCCGCTTTGGCGTCCAGTCAAACCGGCGTGCAGTGACTGTGGGATTCTAGCATCGCGAACATTGTTCGGCATTAAAAAAGAGATTTTTTCCGCCGTTTAATATAATCAACCACGCTGACGCCCTGCGCGCTTATGACGTAGCGGTGTCAGGCGATTACGGGGACGTGTGGCGAGCGATAATGAGGACATTAGGCCTACAGGTAAATCTGAGTCAGCATAATGCCATCGTTGCAGCATCTTAACGAAGGTGGCGGCGTTTAGACGTCACTGCCATATCTCTCATTTCACGTGATCACGTTACGGATCATGGTCGCACGGCTACCTATCCATGCGCCTCCCTACTCCCCGGTGAAGTTGTTTCGGAGTGAAACGGAGTTTGGGCGAAATGGCGAGGGTGCTGTAGGAAATGTTATACGGGGATCCTGCATAATCTAAAAATCGGTGAGTGTTTTGTGCAGCGCACTCGGTTTCATACACGACACTGACACGGAGATACCGCGAGGCATGCACGAACGATGTGCGTCATGTGACGAATGTCGGTCACGACCCGCAAAAAATGCAAAGCTACAGCGCTGATGGCGCGCCTAACCGCCAACATGCCTTGCTTACCCCCCTGATCTCTACTGTGTAAGATGATGAGATCCGGGGGGGAGAGATGATCCCTCACCATGTTAAGAAAATAGGTATGTATGACCCCTGCGAAGATGATGGTTACCCGGAGAACTTCATTCTACGTTCAGAATGCACGAGAGCACCCAATTTTTTCAAAAACTCAAAGGTTTGATCGCCTATAGTAGTTCTATTCTGATACAGTTTATTATACATATCATCAAGAGCGGATAATACCTAGAGTGTACAACGGAAAAACGGGAAAATAGTGCTATTTCACGACTACATTATTCTACTTTGCCTGCGAGTCTAGAATAATTTCATGGTATTGCATTAAGCAGAATTC
>NW_014577149.1:493144-498234 GCF_000485595.1 Priapulus caudatus
ACACACACACACACACACACACACACACACACACACACACACACACACACACACACACACACACACACACACACACACACACACACACAGACACACACACACACACACACACAACTAACGCTTCACGCTGCTAAGGTTTAAGCCGCTTATAGTGTCGTTGATGTAATTGGTATATTATAAACCCCCGAAAAACTATATAGACATGCGAAAGATCTATGCCAGTACATACTGCATGCACACACCTAGCCGTAGTAGCACGCGGTGATTAATAATTAACACACCGATTCTAGGGCACGTTTAGGCCTACTCTCTCTTACACTGTGTTGTTTTTAGAAAGGCGAATTATGTTATAGTAATCCTTCCGACATTCTCTGACACCTAGTGGATCAAATTATCGAAATTATTAATAAGCTTAGAGCCTTAACATTATAAACGTGACCCTTTAAGCGCCGTCTGCGACTGTTTGCGACTGGTCGCAGGCAGTCGCTGTCAGTCGCGTCGCCGTAAGCACTCAGTCGCAGTGAGTTGCAGTGCGTCGCGTCGCGTCGCAGTCAATCGCAACGCCGGCTTAAGACACAACACAATATGTACGATAAACGAAGCTTTAATAATGAATGAAAACTTCTATTATCATTTTCAATTGAGCCTAAATAATTGATGGAACCGTTAGTAACTATACAGTATTCCCAGCGAACAACATGTGTTATGGTCATTTATTAGACTCATTCCAACGTCCAGTTGGCAGTGCATATATAATCAATCTACAGTCTTTCATTAACATTTTAAATTAAAAATTTATTCGTGTATAAAATGAACTTTCACGAAACGTGTTTGAATATATATATATATATATATATATATATATATATATTATATAGAATATTTGTTTAATTATTTATTTATCAACCTACTTCTTACATGTGTTGAATGCACATTACGGTAAACATAATTACTTACGAGAATTCATGCATCATACATGCCGGTTAGGTGTTGTATAGGCACTACGCTACACCCGTATACATGTAGAGTATGATTGTATTGTATACACCTCGATCGTGTAGGTCTGGTAATGACCACCGATGGCTAAATCCGAGATCTTAAGGCAGCCTACATTCTGAACAAAACCCGTAATCGCGCGGATTCGCATTTCTCTCATCATCATAGTCTCACGTTATAACCGGGTCAGCGGCGGATTCTGTGTAATTATCGGTGTCGCGTTCGAGATACAGCTGTTCGTACAGAGTTGTTGACATCGATGCGCGCTCCCGTCTACCGTCTTCGTTCACAAACGGGACCCGCACGCTTCGTTTTTTTTTGGGGGGGGGGGGTCGGGGGTCGGATGTGCGAAACCTGCACACGCATCGAAGCCGCCTGCGTTTGTGATGTATTGTTTAATTTATGAGCGAGGGTTTGGACGGTATAACCTTATCGACGGTGTAGGAACTACCATCAATCGGATTCTAATAACGTTTTCCGCAGTAACGCTCCCGGCCCTCGTTGATAACAGCGAAAACAATGCGTGGGAAATTCAAAGCGAATATCGGCTAATGGCTGAGAGAGGCTGAGCTAAAACCGCACATGCGACATCAGTGCGCAATTATACAATCATCGGCGCTATGTTGCACGGGCAGCAAGCGAAACGGCTGCAGAAATGACATCGCGAAAGCGGATCTAAGTCCGAAATCAATTCCTTACTGCATCTACGTCTGCTGCCGCCGTTTCCTGCTAGCGATGCGTACCGAACGGAAGATCGAACCCCCTCCGTCCACCCCATCACCCGCCACGTCGTCCGGCAGCTGAAATCCTCCGTCATTCAGACCGGAGATGAGCACGCGGCTGTTTACGGCAGGATGTCAGGCGGCATCAACACACGCCCGACTCACTGCGCGGCAGCAGAGGAGCAGTCACGCACCCGGCGCGGGCAACGCTGCACGCAGCCGACGCTGCGTAAAACATAGGCGACCGGTTGTGCGACTAACGCGAGCTTCTCTGCGCCTCATCACGTAATAGCCGGACAGCGGGCATGCTCTTGCCGTGTGCAGCGTCCGTGGCTTCGCGGCGACACGCGATATATATATAGGTGCACACGGGCCGGACATGCGGCGTTACACTCACTGCCCGACTCATTTGATTCCGGACATAAGCGCCCTCCGCAGTCGCATAGGGGAAATTATAATCGCGCTATATTTTACTCGAGTGAACGATGCGCTAATCAGGGGCAGCGCGGAGTGGTATGCGGTTGTTGGGTCCTAGTATAAACACGGAAAATTTAACTATATGCTCGCGGGCCAGATCTTGTCTGGCGTGTGTGCGACTACAACAATAAACACCATGAACTCTCCAATGTCGATTTATTCGTGCTGCTGCCAGGCTCCAACGTCAGACTGTATTTCGCCACAATTTCCAAACTGTCCCAGTTCGCAATTAGAGGTGTTTATTTACATTCGTGAAGCTCTATGTGGGTTCGGCGTGCCTCTATAGTTCGAAGTAGTAGTTGCGTGTGCGTTTGCATTCGTAGAATTAGCATTTTTATGCGCACCAATTTCACTTGAAAGCGGTACTCTGTTCGCTTAATTGCATCATCGCAGTCACAATAACTATCACACCATTGCAATGCAGCGCACTCGCGACTGTGCATATAATCAGCGAATAATAACTAACTACGCTCTGCGGCACGCTTTGCAAGCCCGCAAACACGACGCGCGTGCGGCAAAGATTGCTGCAGTGTGTGAGCTTATTAGCATGTCGAGACTGGTAGCCATGATTATGACCCGGAGTATTTGGCTCCTCCAGTTAAGCCGATTGCTATACTAGCTTGCGACCATACTCAGTCTGATTACAGCGACCAGCTTTATGAGATGAACCTTTATCCGGCATCGATATTTTCCTAATGTCGGCGTATATCTAACGAAAATCTTCGGTGAATCGAAAGGTGTGCGGTACCGTGCGATTTAAGTGGGCGCGACAAAATATCGCCAACGAAAAATATTGCCGACGTCCAGCGTGCTAGAATAAAAATCGCTAGCTGACGTGCTATGACAACGCGGTCGCCGAGAACGACGCAAAAAACATTACCAAGGATTGTAAATCGCCGCGTGAATGACAAAATATCGTTATTATGTCTTTCTTTATTCGTTCTTTATGTTAAAATTTTATCTGCATCAGTAAGAAACGCTTCGTAAAAGTCAATCTGCACTATGGGCAGCCATTATTGAGCGTCCGATTTATATTCTGACAGGAGACAATTAAGACACGCGTGAAATAGTGTAGTGGTGTTAATGGTCAAACGGCAGGAAATCGCATTCAACCCAACCACATCGTTTATGCCTATAGCCTTGCTATTATTTATCACATCCGACGTAAAAAATAGAGACGTGTGACACGCCACGTAAAAGGAAATTACACATTCACTAGCACAGGTCTATCTTTGTCAGTCAAAGGGTGTATCTTTGTGATTCTATAAAAAATATGACCTTAGTAAAGTTAACCTTAAACATTTAACTAGCTTTGTCTGTGATTGTTCCCCCACTCCATGAATTAAACACAATCTAGCGATTCAGAGTCTAATGCATGAGAAGGTTTGCGCTAAAGCCTGCAGTTTAAGAGCGTATATGATTCACTCCTGAATTACAAGCACATCACGGCTCGGCGGGCGACATCAAACGTTATCCCGACAACGACAGAGAAATTTTTTATTCGCAATCCTACGTACCTGATACCGACACGCGGTCACACCTGTTATCGTTATATCTAAGACTCACCTTGTAGTCACCGCGATGCGATGATGATGATGAAGGTGAGGCGCTCGTTGAAAAGTTTGGCGACAGATGACGGATGCCCCCACAGGCGATCGGCAGCGTGAATAGATCAGTCGGCCGTCAATCGTCTGCAGTAACGCCGTGCAAACGTTTTCTCCGGCGTGCGAATGTCGACCGGAGTGCAAATGTCAACGACTAGAGCTTCATCGGCGGCAAAATCGAGTCGCGATTATTTGATGCGACGATGACAAAAAACGTAGAACAATCCTTCCGCATCAAAATCGCTATACGAAATCCACCTACGAAACTGTCACGAACATACTTGCAACTAACCGCGGCTCGCGTTCCAATGCCATGTGCGCATCATAACACTTTAGATAAACGAATATGCGTATATATTTATATATGTGTATACATTCACATACATATATAGATTCACTGTTCTATCGGGCAGTGTCGACGGAGCTGAGGCCACCGTGGCATTGACGCCCAGGTATTACTAAATACCTTGATGTCGCCATGCACTCGAACAGCGGTGTCGCGACGCGATGCTTCGGTCACGTGATTGGACATCACGACACGCGCACGTAAGCAGCTCGTCGCAGATGCGTGTTATGTATTAGTGCGGAGTCGACTGCACAGTAGGAGGCTGCATGGATGTGTGTGTGTGTGTGTGTGTAAGTGTGTGCACGTTGCCGTGCGCACGCGCTCGTCTTTAGAGCTCGTCTCGTCCTAAACGGTGACGCAATGAGATGTCAGGCATCTGCGCGCGCACGCGATTGTCGTCATCGTCATCGTCATAGTCATAGTCATCGTTATAGTCGTCGTCGGCGTTCTACGAGCAGGGCGTTGCAAGCTTGCCGAGCGCACGGCTTCACTGCGATCACTAAATAAAGATGAAGCCACGTGCGTCGGACAACTTTATGAGCGGAAGGGCGGGTATCTAAAAGTCTAAACGTAGGCCTGTATTCTTCGTAAGCGGAATAGTGATAAACCTGGTTTGTTTATAGTGCACACATAAACACACACACACACACACACACACACACACACACACACACACACACACACACACACACACACACACACACATATACATATACATACACACACGCGCGCACGCACGCACGCACGCACGAACACACACGCACGCACGCGCGCACACACACACGCACACACACACACACACACACACACACACACACACACAACACACACACACACAACACACACACACATACCACACCACACACACACCCACACACACACACACACACACACACACACACACACACCACCACACAAACCACAGCACTCCAGGCAGCACAAATG
>NW_014577149.1:498259-507829 GCF_000485595.1 Priapulus caudatus
CACACACACACACACACACACACACACACACACACACACACACACACACACACACACACACACACACACACACACACACACACACACACACACTCACACACACACACACAAATGCCCATTCATACAGCTGTCCGAAATATGTGCCAAGAAACATTTCCTAAAAACGAACACAAAAGTTAATAATTTCATGTTTTGTTACTTTTCCATGTTGACACAGACAGCTTGCAAAATCTATTAGACAATCTGAGCGTACGACAGTGGAACTTTTTTGTGCCTGCACAAATCAACGCTCAAGCTAACTTTGCCTTTCATAAGCACAAGGGAGCAACGATCGTCGCCACTGTACGAATGGCAGTTTCGTTCAATTCGCCTCGAGCCCTTATTTAATAACCACATTTCTCTCGGTATACTCTTTCGCAAGCACATGGCTCGATATGGCTAATGTTAGCGATAACTATAATCAAATTTTCAACGCTCACTAAATTATTGATTCTAATTGGTCGTTATTCGATGGGAGGCGATTTCGTGAACAGGAAGGGCTGCGAGTCGTGCGGATCCACGTTCTCACGGTGACGCACGAAAACTTCTCGTTATGATGTTGAATAATGAAAACGGCGAAGAATTGAAATTTAAAGTGCATGTAACAGCAAACTAAAATAGCAGCCAAACTATCTTTCAGATATCATTTATTCTCACTGAATAAATTCTTCATATCTTGGCATATCCTATCAAATTAATCCGATTAAATCCATCGAGCAGAAGTCGGTATTGCGTGTGAACCTAATATGCTACGAGTATAAAATTTATTTTCGAGATAAAGAAGAACCTTGTATAAATCTCTAGTACAAGAGAATAGAAGTGAAATTACAAATTGAATCCAAACCAATTGTGCCGGATAAGCCTGTAACGCGGAACACGCTCACGGGCTCAAACTTTCAACGTTCAAGTGCGAACTGGAGTGAGACAGGGTTGCCTGCGGTTACCATTCGATTTCTTAGTAGGCTAGCTGACATTTGTCTGGTACAAGAGGAAGACCTCCTAAAAAAACTCAATAGGATACCATGGTTTTCGTGGACACAACAGGACGACTGTAACCCTGCAGATGACCTGGCTCTCCTGACAAGTGGTCACGAAGCGATGACAATCAAGACAAACAACCGCCCTGGACGCTACGGAATCACAGCTACGACAACAGGAATGTCCACAGAACCAAAACTGGTGGGGAACTAATACTATCGTTCCTAATGATTGACTTCTATGGAACATAAGACATTCTCGTCCTCTACCTGAGAAATATCATTACCAATCTAGATGAATCCTGGTCGTACTCAGGTGTCTGGGAACGGCAAACACTTTTTTAGTATCTATAACGAGGAATTCATTCAAGTCGTATTTCATATCTGTGCAGAATAGGTCTCTAGAAATCTAGTTTTATCTAGTTAGAAGTCTATATAAGCGATATATAAATAATATAATATATAAAAAAATATATATATAAATATAAATATATATAATATAATATATATCTATATATATATATCTGCGATCTCTGTCTGTCTCTCCGTCTGTCCGTCTGTCTGTGGACAAGCATATTGGGTATATGGGTATTTTGTTAGTGCCTTAACTCTTCTATGCAATCTGACTGTGCCAGGTTAGGAATGAATTCACAATAACACAGACATTTCGGATTTTGGATTTTTTGGATTTTCCATTTTTTTGCTTTTTTTGGATTTATACGCAATATCATGTCTTATTCTCAATTCATTCCTAACCTGGCACAGTCACATTGCATACAACAGTTCAATCACGATGGGCATATAGATCGCAGATATCCAAAATCCAAAACAAAACAAAAATCCTAAAAATACCAAAAAATCAAAAAACAAACAAAAAACAAAAAGCCCCAAAAAACTCAACCCCCCCCCCCCAAAAAAAATCCACAAAATCCACAAAATCCAAAAAACAAAAAAACAAAAAAAAATTCAAAAACCGAAAAACCCGAAAAAACAAAAAAAATAATACTAAAAACCCCAAAAAATCCACACAAAAAATCCAAGTCAAATTCAACTTAAAATCAATTCCCCCATCATGGCTTTTTATCGTGGGCCCTTCATGGCTGCCACGGAGTGGCTGTTGGCCTCTAGTATATATATATATCAGTTAATCCTGGTAACTAACAATACACATACCAGTGTGTTGTATGTTTAGGCATTTGTCAATACACTGTGTATTGTTAGCGAGCTTTCAAGTTTTCAACAATACACTGTGTATTGTTGAACACCTTCTAACAATACACTGTGTATTGTAGTAGGTACCTATGAGCTTTCAACAATACACTGTTTATTGTTTAACACCTTCTAACAATACACTTTTTTTTTGTTCTTTTTTTTTTGAAATTGACATTTATTTAAATGAATTTATTGAAGTTATTTGATTGATTTGATTGAATTTTTTTCATTTTATTGTCGGGTACCTACTACAATACACAGTGTATTGTTAGAAGGTGTTCAACAGTACACAGTGTATTGTTGAAAGCTCATAGGTACCTACTACAATACACAGTGTATTGTTAGAAGGTGTTCAACAGTACACACTGTATTGTTGAAAGTGTATTGTTAGTTACCAGGATTATCTGATATATATATATATATATATATATATATATATATATATATATAAATTATAAGCGATATATAATAAGCAAAAGCTGTTTTTTATACGCATGCTCTATACCATCGGGCATCCTCTAAATATGTACCTGCTAAATACAATAGTTTGCGTACAGCTTTCTCAAGATAGCTACACATGTATACCATAAAGCTGTCGAGTTTTGCATGCCGTGTTTCGAGTATTGTTTACTAGACTTTTACAAACCGTTCAAATAAAAGCCTCCCTTCTTGGAGTTGTTATTATACTATGCGAACGTTTGGACTTTCTGTCTTGTCGCATCTCTGTCGAAGGGTTCTACAGACCTGCAATCTGGAACAACCCTACGAGGCTTAAATGTAGTGGTGGTGTAATGGTACCCGTCCGACCGCGTCCCGATAATAGTGGAAATATATGCTAGAATTCACGTTTCTTCTTGTACCGACAACAATCATTCAAACGTTGCAGTGTTAATAACAACGGCTGCTAGGGAAAATCAGCTATGAAATTCGACAAATTCACAACGCAACTAGCGAGGTAGGAATGTAATAAGTATTAATAGTAATGTAATAACTAGTAATAGGAATGTAATTGTGCCAGGATGGCGCATCCGAGAATCCTAGAGAAGTCTCTAGAACAATTATTCCATTACGTATACGAAACTATCTATACTAACAGCGTGGATGACGGGGAATCTGCATTACTGATGTTGTTACCACACACAAGCTATCTCCCGTGGACTGTGGTATGTTGTTTTGTCGTGTTCTGTTTACGACGTAATTGTGAATTTAATCTCTAAAGCGCCTTACGCCTCCTCCCTTCTCTCGCTGCGTGGATTTCAATTTGTCACCATCGTTATGCGGACGTCCTTTTTGATTGCCTCTAATGACATAGTACGCCAACTCGCTACCGCAGCGTGCTCAGCCGCGAATGTGGTTGTCCATGAAAGGTTAATAGTGATCGCTGGCCGCCAAGCTGACTACACGGAAAAGGCAAACAATTACGCAGGAGAAAAAACTGCCCCCTTATTATGTCATTAATCACTTGTCACTGGGCTTAGTATACGTAGACTGTGTTTAGATCGCTATCGTTTTGTTGTAATATATCCGACTGTATATAGGCAGGCTTCGTGGTAAAGATGGCGCGCGTAATTAATTCATCATGCATAGGTCCATATACACTATTATTTCATTTGCCTTCTGAATGCATCAGGGTTAAAATGAATGCACAATCGCGTCATTTAACATTACTCACGTTGTATGCGGAAACTCTGGCAGTATAATCCCAGCAAACACGACACGCATGCACCTGCAGGACCACAATACGCTGAGCGTGACAATCGTTGTCATATGCGCTTATATATGCGTATGCCACTGTTATCATGGATCATGTGACACAGCCCGACAGCCCCACAGATTTTCTATAAAGACTGCAATTTACGAAATGTCGCGCTAAATAGTCAAGACGTTACATCCGTGACCGGCCGGAAATGCTATCTGCCTCAGGCTCAGACTTTTACAAAACAGTACACGACATGCGATGCATCGCAATTGCGTGTGACAATCAGGATTTACCATTGATCATGAGTGTCTCTTTTCCGTTTCCGATTGTAACTTTCGTCCTTAACTTTCGTAAATTAGCAAAATCCACATCGCTTTACGTGGCTTTCGACATTCTCTTAATGGCGCGTTTTCTTTGCTAAGTCGAAGGTGTAAAGACGTGTAAGACCACCAAAAGAAACGAACTAAGACAAACAAAATCCAAATGTTGTTATATTTGCGCTCGGCACGTACTCTAATGCAGCGCACTAGCTCCTGCCCTGATGCAGCACCTTAACGCAGGGAATCACAATTCGTGATAACCGACGTATAAAGCGGACGTCTCTACGGGCACATTGTGATGGCAATCATAGCTATAGAACTACGATCAAGAGGCGCGTTGTTTCGCATCGGAGCTTTGGATTGATACCCGGCAAATTTATCCCAACGTTCTAGCCGATGTCTTTTGTTCCTAAAATTTACCTTCGCGCGCTACTAGCACATGCGTGCTACCTAACAACTTCGGATTTTCGAGTCATAGTCTACTTTATTTGTATAGACAACATACGGGTAGTTCGCATCGCGGAGAGGCTTCCTTAGTGAATGGCAAGACTAAGTGTTTGCTTTTTAGTGTTTATTATGGCGACTCGTCACGCCACAAGCACTAGCATCTTATAGGTGCGTTCACACGATGCGAGGGTGAGTAGGCTTACCATCGAAGCAATGTCCTCAGCGACTCCACGCGCACTGATTGGGAGGTATCGACACGCGTGCCGCGTAGATTCTCTCTCGGCGCAGGTCGAACTTGACGCCGTCGCGTAATTATAGCATCTTAATGAGTACAATACTGCACGGCTGCCGTAATTCCGCGCGGCCAGGTGTGTAATGACGCTGGCGTTCGATCTGCTGCCCGCCGGCGCCGATTAATTAATTAACAAACGCGCACCTGATCTTGTAGGAGTGCATGTATGCAGAACGCAGAACGCCCAAGTCATCTCGCACCACAAACCCGTGCACACGGACGGATGCTATTTCCCGGAGGAAAGGATGCCACCGCATACACCCACATACATGCACGGACGCGCGCACGCATGCACGCAAACACGCGCGCTCGTTTTACATGCTGCTAAAAATGCTGCTAAACGCATGCACACAGCAAGAACGCGCGGCAAACTTAGAAGCATGGTGCACTCACCGTAACGCACATCCGACGTGTCCATTTCTGGCGGCGATTGCTGAAGGAATAAGCCAGCGCACGCGTTGGAAGCGGGAGTTATAGCGACACTCTCCGATGCGGGCCTGACTGCATACTAACGACGCGGGACATTTCGAATCAGAAACATTCAGGCGATTGTCGGCAAACTATATTGGCCTGCTAATTACTTTACGCGCAGCCGTGGCCATAGGGCGCAGAGACTGCTAGAGGGGGCGACGATCCCCTACGTGCTTGGAATTCACGCAGCAATAGGCTAAATCGATGATCTTCTAATACAATTCGGCGCGAGTAATGAGACTCGTGTAATCCAGATAATAAGGTGCACAGATGCTGTTCCCTTACATACACGACATACAAATGTGAATTAGATGCCGGCGCCTTTCCCGTCCATGCCGTACGAAGAGCGGTCAGTTGAAAGACTGCGTAGGTGTGCGTAACTACGTAACTATATGTTACGTATCGAGTGTCACCTCGATCTATCTATATATCAAGAGCTAATAATTGTATTATAATATATATATATATATATATATATAATATCATATAATGGCTAGATATTATAATTTGGGGACATCATCATGGTTTCATCAGCGCTATAGCATAGCGTGCGTACGTCATCACGTATCAAACAAGCAGCCCGTTGTCAGAAACATCATAATATTTATGACTATCGTTAGTTTAAAGTGTGCTAACGTGTGCATGGCTCAGTGGCTAGCACGCGATATCATGAACTTAGAATAGAGGATCGACTGGGTGCACGTATATACATTATACGTATACAATATACATGCGTTTAGTACTATACAAAAATGAATCTGCTGCAACGCAAAGTTGACTAAGAGCATATGCGTATTACTGTAAGCATATTTCCTGATGTCATTAGGCTGTCGATCACGCTGATGGGCTGAGTAGGCCCTACATGATGCGTAAAAACAGATGCACGCTTGAGCCGTCGCATTTGGTTGTTGTTTTTCGCGCGTAATTTCCCCAGTTTCCACAGTTACGATGATGAACTATCGTATTTTGGTCTGATTTTGCATCAAGGTTTCTTTGATCAGACGCAGGCTCCCATTTTCAGGTAAACTTGATAAGATTGCGGAAGGCTCATTGTCTGTCCACGTAAAAACAACCGCACCGTACTCGCATCGCTATACGGTAAAAAATAAGCTAGCCTTCGCACTGGGGAAAACATAAACAAATATCTGTTATGGAAGATTGCTTGATTTTCTGGATACATGCACGACCAGATTCTGACCAAAGAATTGACATTTTGTAAAAATGATTCGTTTACCCATACATTGGCACATCATTATTTTTTAAATTGGTCCATGTGATCGATATTCAACAGACCAAGCTTCTCTCGCATACCTCGATTCCTTCTATTTTAACAGTGGTATATTAACAAAACGCGATTCCTTTCGTCAGATATTGGATATGCGCGAACACAAATCCTAGATTGCAAAACATACACAAAATTGGGGAAGATGCGCTTACTACCCCTTTTCTGGTATTCCGTGTATATGGCATTAATTTTTGTTGTGAACTTGCTTTTCCTTCCGAGTGATTACCTATTTTGTTCGGCCAAAAGAATTTTCCGTAGGATCGAATCTCTAATTATATACTGGAGGGCAATGGGTAAACGAGAGTCACGTTACCGGATTTCTTTACAAAACAAATTACGGATGTTTTTTGGCTGGATCACATTACGCTGTACTTACAGTGTATTATTTTTGCGATATTAATTTAAATGCAACCCCGTAGGTAATGTGCACGTAAACACTTTGACCGCGTCCCGTTAACCGGTCGTTATACATATAACGAGACGCTCTAAACGAAGCTTAACTAGCCTTTCCAAGTTCCAGCGATCCATATACCGGTACGTAAGCAAATACGCACTATGGCGGATTTACTCGGTATGCAATCCCTCTTTCCAACGACTTCATTCACAGATTATTCTAGACTAAATCGAATCCAACACATTGTGTTACATTGTTCTGCACTAAGTAACGTCATTATATTGCGCTTATGATTTTCGGGTTACACATAACCTACAATGTATTGCTTAAGAGAGGTGCACTAATTGCCCCCATTTTATTATCCACTAATAGCAGTAGCAACTCTGACTGATCCTTTTCAATTAATTTTCTGAAGTCTGCACATTAATATCCGTTTACTGTGTCCGGGTAGGTTTTAAAGATATCTAGTTATTTCGAAATTATTTGTAAAGCAATTATTAATTTTCGGGTTAGCACATGCAATAAAGCAGGAAAGGCATACTCGCATAAAAGGACGCTCAAATGCTCGATTCATGTTTGTACTTTTAATTTTTTTAAATATGTTAAATGACCCTTGCTCTTAGATATCATGTTCACTCGCTTGCACCGTTCAAGGTAATCTTATAACATCTGTGAAGGGATGTGGTGATAGGCGCCCTAATAGCCGTACTCCGTTAATTGTAGCTTTCTGTCTATACATGCGGACGGCTTAAAAAGCAGACTGCTTATCCGTAACAAATGCTGACATCTTTACTCCAAGAACGAAGAAAATCGCATTCGGGTATTGAATTTAGAGGAATTTCTTATGTGACATGGCTTGTACCTCCTTAGACTGCTGCACGGGCCTCAATGTGCATCGAAAAACCTCCAGAGATGTTTATCGAAGCAACATGGTAGCCCTGCACTCGTATAGCGTACGTGCCCCGGTTAATAATGAAAACTCATAGTGCAAACGTATATCAACGTGGTTGGCATGAATGTAAATATCTACAAAATTCATTATGGTAAATATTTCTGAACGTAGATGGAAGACGCGTGATATTATTGCGAATTTCCAAATTTAAAGCATTATGACATTATAGTAATCTACTTGGCTACATACAGCGTAACAGCCGGGGCGTCGTGTTTTAAAGACGTGCATCTATTCTCTACTTACATGACGATCTCCCTCTCCTTTATCTCCTCTACCGCCTCGAGCTTCTCCTCATTCCCTGTCCATTCTCACTCACCTCTGCCCTTTTCCTTGCTACATTCTCCCTTAGTCCCTATCTAACCTTTCTTCGTTTTCTCCCCCATTCACCTTCTTATCTCCCTCACCAGCTTCTTGTAACCTTACCCACTTGCCTTTCACTACGTTCTCTACTTTCTCCTGCTGTTCAATATTTGTCTCCTATCTGGCTTCAGATATTCAGCTAGCTTTTCTGCTTCTTGCTATTGATAGGGTTTCACCACTGCATCTATTGCATTATACACGTACCAAAAAAAAAAAAAATAAAAAACACAAAACAAACAAAAAAAACCGGGCGTTTCAATCTTTCGCCTTACTACAAGCGATCGCACCCTACACACGAACAAAGTTAGTAGTATAAATAGACAATAAGATTAAGTTTCATTTGTGTGCCCTTAACTTTCTTCACTAGCCTGCCAGCAATCACCTGCTTAGTGATATAGTAAAAGTGTGGCCCAATAACAGCTAAAAACCTTCGTATGCAGGCGCGCTAGCCAGCAATGTATGAGCACGTGATGTTGCTGAGCGATCAGCGGGCGTAAATCCGTACGAGGAGTGAGGGCGGGGGGATGATCGGCGATCAGCCATCACATACGTAGCACCGATCGTAGAGCCCCGAAATAATCTTACGCACACGCCCTGCCGACTCGCGCACGCACGAACATACATCACACAGACACACACACACGCCACACACACACACACACACACACACACAAACACACCGTACATACCATTTATTACATGCATACATACATGCACGCACATGCCAAGATTTGACAAACCGTACGTTTGGCACGGTGCCGTAGGCATGGCCTAGGCGGGGTTTTGGGGGCATGCCCCCCAGAAATTTTGAAGCATTTAAGCCATTTTCTGGCAATCTGAGGCATACTGTGGGCCATATTCTCATGTCTGATGACACTATCTCAACCTTAGACTCAACCCTACAAGTTAGCGATTCAAAACACTTTTCATTTACTTTTCAGAGAGCGTACACAGTTAGGTTACTATAGCTGATAGGGTCTATGTCCCCAGGTACTGCCGGAACCGTACCCTGCGTAACTATAGTGATATGGTTAGCGTTAGGCGTGTTAGGTTAGGGTTACGGAGTTAGGCGTTACGGAGTAGGCGTAGGCGACTCCCTAGACTCGTTAGTGGCAGTAGCGA
>NW_014577149.1:510017-515445 GCF_000485595.1 Priapulus caudatus
TGAGCAGCTATATGTATATATTATATATACGTATATATATATATATATATATTATATAATATATATATATGTATTGTATATATATATATATATTGCAGTTAATCCGTCCGCCAGTATGTGAAATACTGACATCGCGCACATGCGCAACAACGTCAGTATTTTCAAATAGCGCGCTGCTAGCAATAGATACTGCTATGCCTATTGCGCATTGCTATTGCGCTGCTGCTACAATGTAGAACTGTTACGTTACGGGTGATACTCCATTAGGAGTGTTCCCAACTTCTAATGTCATTAATGATCATAATAACATATATATATATATATATATATTATATATATATATATTTATATATATATTATTATATATATATATATATTTATATATATATATATATAATATATATATATATATATATATATATATATATATATATATAGTCATGGTCATATATTAGTTTGTCATTTAGGTTAGGGTTTTAGGGTTAGGGTTAGGGTTAGGGTTAGGGTTAGGGTTAGGATTATCAATTATTAATTATTAATCATTAATCATTAATGATATCAAAGTTGGGAACACTCCTAATGGTACGGGGTAGTAATAGTAATAGTAATTAGTATTAGTAATAGTAGTACTACTAGTATTGCTCATAAGGGTCTATGTCCGCCAGGGTACTGCCGGAACGTATCTGGGTACCACCCCCCTCCCTCGCCCCCCCTCGATAGATCGGGAGGTACGGTCCGGGATATTAGTCTAATATCCCGGACCGTACCTCGCCTACTATTAGATAGTAGTATTTAGTACCAGGTACCCAGGGTACGTTCCGGCAGTACCCTGGGGGACATAGACCCTATCAGCGTTACGCTGGTAATAATACATGTATTAAAACACAGGTAAGAATTGCAATTTCTCACAATTTCACGTGTTTTTGTATGTTTACAACCATACTTTTTGGCTATTTGTGAGTCTGGAAACATTTTCTTGAAGAGTTCATTTGCATGGTCTGCCGCCCTCAAGGCACATTGTGTTCAATTAAATAATCCGTAAATCTCACTTCTGCGTCAAGACAGACAATTCTCTATCTGCTGCAAAGAAGCTACGTCCTCTTACTTTTTTCTCTTCTCTCTCTCTCTCTTTTTGGCCGGCGTTTGGGGGGGGGGCGACCGCCCCCACCGCCCCCCCTGGCTACGCGCCTGACTAGTACTAGTATTACTATTAGTATTAGTAATACTAATAGTACATTAGTAGTGCTGATAGAGTCTATGTCCCCTAAGGTACTATCGGAGGGTACCCAGATACGTTCCGGCAGTACCCTGGCGGACATAGACCCTATGAGCAATACTAGTAGTACTACTATTACTAATACTAATAGTAATATACTAGTACTAGTTTCCTAACCACTTACTAACTACTACTTACTTACTTACTTACTTACTTACTAATTGTGTATCGCATACTTTACACACGAGTGACATGGACATAAAGTCTCAGAATATCAAAGACCGTTTTGAACGACGTGTAACGTTAATAGACCTACTAATATTAGCTTTTTAGGTACCTAATTTAATAATACCTTGCTGGCTTTGATCAAACCTTGCGGGCAGTGGTTTCTCGTGCACTTATCGGAGACAAATACACTAACGTATCGAATGTCAAAGATCTTACCGCTAGCACACGTTCTACAACTGAATTTTTTTATTTCAGCTTTACAAATACGTTTTACTCCTTGATAATTGTGTCTACTCTTTCAATAAATGGTATTGAATTTATCAAACATTTAGACAAAATGGCGACAGTGCCGTATGTTCGGCAAACGCCAACAAGATCATTATGTAAAATGTTCACATCAACTGGCCGAGCCCATGTAGAATACTCACATAAAAGATCGTGAGTAATGTAACAGTTCTACATTGCTAGCAACGCGCTATTTGAAATACTGACGTTGTTGCGCATGTCCGCGATGTCAGTATTTCACATACTGGCGGACGGATGCAATATCTGTATTGAATATGTAATAGTGTCGACATCAGTAGGCCTACAAAAAGCGGCGATGAATAGAAAATGACGTTGCTTCAGTTGGGAGTATGAACATCTGTACCACACTAAAAACATAAATAATTAAAACGGAGAGACTACCTGTTCATTCTATACGCGTTGTATATATTTAGTATATGGCATCTTTAAATTTTCCATTATCTAATTATAAGTAATATAGCCAGTTTCAGCGGGTATGAACAGGTTCTATTATGCATGATGCAGTATACTTTATGGGGACATGCGCGATGCAAGTAGAAGCGGACAGCACGATGACGTGAAGGAATCACGTTGAGCGCATGTTATCTGGCATTCGTGAACTCGATTTTCGCGAGAGTCTAGAATTTCCACGTCTATTAACGCGAATTTGGTGCAATGTGCTCCTAAATCGAACGTGTCTTTTAAAAATCTCTATGGGCTGTGGTCAATAGACGATGCATGAAGGAGAAAACTCCTAGGTTTAATTGGAATGCACCGTCGTGAATCGTCTAACGAAGCTACTCGAGTCTTGTGAGAACCTCAACCTCCTCTAATTTCTGTAGATGGCGACATAAGACGTGCCCTTCGACAGCCTGTAGATCATTACGCTCGCAACGACATAGACGACTTATCAATATTATTGAATATGGAGATGGCCTTCCACGGGGCGCTAAATCTTGTCTTATTGGGTTGGTCAGTGTAGGATTAGTGTAGAGTTACCGAGCACGGCACTGCACAGCTGCGGCAAGCGACTCTGACTGCTATTACGTCACAACTCGGTTCTAATTAGAAGACCAAGCAACGTCAACACGGATTCGGTCTTCGCGGGAGTGGCGACGCAGTTCAACGGAAATGAGAAGACGGCAGAAGGCCTTTGGTTTAGCAAAGCAAAGTGCGTCACTGTGGTCCTTGTTAGTCTCGTTTGCGTATATTCTTCGCATCTTCTGCTTTTTGAAAACACACGCACGTGCAACACACGCACGCACGCACACACACACACACACACACACACACACACACACACACACACACACACACACACACGCGCGCGCGCGCGCGCACACACACCCACGCGTACGTACGCACGCACACACCCGCGCGCAAGTACGCACGCATACACACATGCGCGCACGTACATACGTACGCACGCACACACGCACGCACGCACGCACGTACGCACGCACGTACGCATGCACGCATGCACGCACACACACACACCCTCACGCGCGCGTGCGCGCACGCATACACACATGCGCGCACGTACGCACGTACGCACGCACACACGCACGCACGCACACACGCACACACGCATGCACACACATACACCCACACGCGCGCGTGCGCGTACACACACACACACACACACACACACACACACACACACACACACACACACACACACACACACACACACAAACACACCGTTTATTGGCCTTCCTTTCAACTATATACCCCCATATTTTCATTTGCAGTTTATATGGTTATATCTGCACAGATTGCAGATCTCTGCATACTGCTCTATTTTCCTTGGCACACAAGGTCATGACATTTTGTTACACTACTTGCTATAATCATTTACCCTAAACGATTAATATCTTCTTGATATCTTCTCAGTAACATATATTTTTATAGAGCCTATGAGCGTGCTGCCATCTATTGCCATTTGAGTAGGAAATGCGCCTAGATCTACATATACATTTAAGAGCAAAAGCACATACTCCACAAGAAAAATGTTCTTTTTGTCGAAAAATCTCGTACGATTATTGAGCTATATCAAGTTATTGCTCATTTATATTAATTATGGTATTGTTGTTTAAAAAAATGTATTTTTCTTTTTCTATCGAGTTTGTGTTTCTTATCTTGGTAAACTTGAATGTAGAACACTTTTTCCATCACTATAACTAATTCTTCGTCCTTTTCTTTTTCTTATATTATCACTAAATCATGTAAACAAAAAGTCTCGGAAAAACGTTATCATTTTAACTAAACACCATTTCATTAATTTGATAAAGGCTTTACATATAATAAATGTTAAAAGTGATGAACGAGATACTGATTCTTCATGGCAAACTATTGTTGGGTATGGGCTACATTTAACAACACCCTATTTCATCTCGCAAAGGCTGGGCATAGAGCTGCAAACATCATGTATGACACTCATTGTCATCTATTAGCCGATTTAGATTTTATTGTTACGTCAGCTAGGGCACCCTATCATCATAAAAGAGAGGTATTGCCATTTAAATATGATTTCGAGGTACTGCAAGGCGTGTTTTCTTTCCATTTCCACTACATAATTCAAACAATATAATTTAGAGATACATGATATACACCAACAAAGGTATCCTGTTGGGCTTGAAATGAAGCTGCAGAGCTGTATATGGAATGTAGACACATTTCGCCACCTATTGGGTTATTTAAGAAATAGGAAGACCTTGCATGTAACTATAGGTCCTCACTGCATATACCAGTCCGTACACAATCTGGCTACATTAGTGTGTTTGCGCATGCGCATTATCTCACCAGAAGAGTTATATTTTGTGATAAATATGCATTTAATATGGATAAGGAGTACCACAACATAGATTTATATAATAAATTGTTATTAGCTAGTAGACCTGTGTTTATAATTATAAGAGCGCCATAGCCTGTAGGGTGCCCAACTCCTACTTCATTCCCTCCGGTCCTTTACCGTGCCTTCCTTGTCCCTCGCTCGATCAGCCTCTTTCTTCTATCGCCCCTCAACTATCTCCCCTGCCGCCTTTCCTCAGTCTCCCATCCCTCTCTCCCTTAG
This sequence comes from Priapulus caudatus, assembly GCF_000485595.1. Taxonomy (NCBI): domain Eukaryota; kingdom Metazoa; phylum Priapulida; class Priapulimorpha; order Priapulimorphida; family Priapulidae; genus Priapulus; species Priapulus caudatus. The sequence continues at coordinate 514,820 of NW_014577149.1, forward strand.
CAGGGCAAACTGGGCAAACTGTAGGAGTCTATGTTCACTCACTATAGTATGTCACGCCATCTGCAATATAAGCATGATCTATATTGAAATCGAGATCATGCGAAGGGGAAGGCCGCATCTTCTGCCTTCTTCTGTTCGCAGTGCAGGCCAGGTTCTCTAGATAGGTAACGGTAGAGGTGCTCAATGATAATCAGGACAGCCTTTCACCTACTGAAGAGTTAGGAGAAGTGTGCTGCCGTAGTGGCAAGCAAGAAGGTAACTGGTAGCTCGTTCTTGGTATACTTTCATTTTCAGCCAATTTTAGCCAAAGCACATTTTTCAAAAGGAACGCTACAGTGTACGTTAAAAGTTACCTCTAAACTACTCTAAAAGCATACGATAATAATTTATAGTGATCATAATTTTTATGCACAAAAATATGCATAGGTAGGGTGAAACCCGATTTATTTTTGCGTGGCTTTATCGATAAAAATCCAACCCCAAGTCTCATAACATTTACTAGCAATGCTCAAGGTATCGCGAAGTCAACGCGTGGGTTTTCTACCTAGAGGGCGAGAGAGAGAGAGAGAGAGAGAGAGAGAGAGAGAGAGAGAGAGAGAGAGAGAGAGAGAGACTAAATTGTTTAT
>NW_014577149.1:515455-543531 GCF_000485595.1 Priapulus caudatus
AGAGAGAGAGAGAGAGAGAGAGAGAGAGAGAGAGAGAGAGACAGTCAGTCAGTCAGTCAGACTAAATTGTTTATAAACAAATAACACCCACGCGGCGCGCCACTGTATCAAGAGTAAACACTAACGACAAATCCAAAGTCTGATATTAAAGCTTTATTAATATTATAGCCTTATAAATATTAATTCTTCTGATGTTTTGCCTAGCGTGACTCGTGATACCCTGATAGAAATTAGCGTTAACGTGAAAGCATCTGTTTATTTACCGTGAACCGTTATATTTTATTTAGCGTTTATAGCGTGAATTTATTTTTCATTGATTTTAAACGAATTTTTGATCTCTTGATTTAACCATTTTTACACACTGTCATCCAGCGTAGACCGGTCCTCGTCTCGACGTATGTCTATTGAGATATCTCTACTCACAAGCTTACTACATCAGTGGCGGATTTAGGGGGGGGGGGTTTCTTTGGTGGCTAGCTGTTAGACTAACAATATTTTTTCATAGTCGCGCGTCTGTACAAAACGTCCCCTGATGCATAGGTTAAATTATATAATTGAGTGACAAAGCAGGTTACAACCCTTTTGCAGCTTTTTCATAATTCCAAGAAAGAGTTTTGCTGTCGCCCTCATCCCAGCGGTGGTCACCCATACACATTGAATAATGAACGCGACTTAAACAATGCCGTGATGTGATGTGATGTGTAATGAGTGATGTGTGTGTTTGAGCACACACGCGCCCACACGCACCCGCACACGCATACGCTCGCACGCACGCACGGACGGACGCACGCACGCACGGATGCACGCACACAGAGAGGGAGAGAGAGAAAGAGCGAGTTTAAGAATGTGCGTTAGTTCAACATGTCTTGATAATAAAATGAAAATTACATGATTAATTATAGTGATCTTTAGTGATCACATCTTGTTGCTCATGAAGAGAATAGTTCTACTAAAAAGATAATTGTCGTAGTCAGAATGAAGGTTGTACATTTACTCAAAAGTGCCTCAAATACCATCTCCTGCGATTTACATTTTCAAAATGTTCTGGGGAGGATCCACAGACCCCCCGCCTGTGTGCGTACACATCCATTTCATCTTAGTTACGCCCCCGCCTACTTACCTAATATACGTGCTTTGTTCTTTACATTCGTGTCCAAAAGAAAAGACCTACAACGTCATTGACGTTGACGATAGTATCGAAATACAGGAATAATTTCATTTTGTTGTTTTTAGAACTACCAGTAAAAAATTTGCGTAATTATTTTTTTTTTTAATATTCCCACCTACTGAGAGCATCGTTTAAATGAGTTAGTCGGCAAGACAAATGGTTTAATGTAAGTAAAATGATAACACGTGATATTAAGTATCGCTTCTTTCGCTGGGCGGCGCCACCATTCATGTATTTATTATCGAAGAAATTATATTTATGTATTGTTATGTCCGACAAGGTGTCCGAAGCTTCAACGTTTTGAAAAAATGACCGATACCACGAGGATAAATATAAGTATGTGAATACTCAATCGCTTATTGATTAAATATATATTCATTTAGCGTGATGCATCAAATTATAACACCGGCAATAAATACAATAAATAATAATAATAATATCATGTTCAATGTTGTTGGCTCGCATTCACTTCAGTTTGTCAACAAAGATTGTGCCTGCGACTAAGACTGTATCACTGTAAGTTTCAGTCTCAGTCGCAGTCCCAACCTTTGTTGACAAAGTATCGTTTAGGCCTAACCGTACATACAAGCCACAACACCAGCTACAACCATTGGCCATCAGTTATATAATAGTCAGGCAGTCTCTTCGAGTGGATGCGTGTGCCTGTGCGGCAACGGGCGCATGGCCGGTGTCACGGTCTGAGATTACCGCCCCAGTCTGAAATTACCCACCTATGGGCACACAGGATATAATTTGCAGGGGTAATTTCAGACTGGGGGTAATCTCAGACTGGCCGCGGCAGTCTCATTATCCAGCGCTACTGCGCATGCGTCACGCATGCGCACGAGGTGCTAGGGGTAATTTCAGACTGGGGGTAATCTCAGACCGTGACACCGGATCAAAAAGCTAGACGTATTTCTAACAGTTTATTCATTATTGGTACTACTACTACTAGTACTACTACTATTATTACTAGAGCTCATACTCATGGCATGCTAGTTATCGAATCCAGAGAGACATGATACAAGATTGCGTGGTACAGCTTTGCTGTTGATCCTACACTTGTTGGCACATGTCTCCACAGCATTCAGCGGATGGTCTGTAGACTGTACTGTAGTTTTAGAAGATAACAATGAAGACTTTTTTCATCTATCGGCGCTAAATAAGAGCAATATACAGACTTTTGAATTTCTTGACTAGTCTGTCAATGGGCTTGTTGGGGGTCCATTATGCAGAGCTTCCAATTGAAATGACCCATGAAATTGTCACGTGGAATTGTGTTTTTCGGAACCCTAAAGAAAATGTCTCCTTCTTAACTGCACCCCCTCCTAGACCAAATAATTCTGTCCCATATAACCTTTTTTATATTTTGGTGAAGGTTATATTGGGACAGAACGGGGTTCATTGAACTTTCGTGAGATCGCATGCAAAATGCATGCGCTGCTAATGCGGCCCGTACGCCGCTATTGGCGCGGAAAAAAACCTACCGCTCCCTTCTACATGGCTTTACCTTGCTACTGATATGTGTATACATTCACTTCAATCGTTATTTACTTCTTAAAAGATTGTTTTTCAGAAACCCCGCTTCATTAACTTTAGTAAATTACGTTGGCCATTTACAAACAATCAGACCAATTACAGCGAGTCTATCAGGCCTCCTGCAGCGCCACAGATACAAGCGAGAACCAGGGGCTATTCTAAGACTCGCTGTGATTGGTCTGATTGTTTGTAAATGGCCAACGTAATTTACTAAAGTTAATGAAGCGGGGTTTCTGCAAAAACAATCTTTTAAGAAGTAAATAACGATTGAAGTGAATGTATACACATATCAGTAGCAAGGTAAAGCCATGTAGAAGGGAACGGTAGGTTTTTTTTGCGCCAATAGCAGCGTAAAGGTTGCATTAGCAGCGCATGCATTTTGCATGCGATCTCACAAAATTTCAATGAATCCCGTTCTGTCCCAATATAACCCTCACCAAACTATAAAAAAGGTTATACGGGACAGAATTATTTGGTCTACACCCCCTCCTTGATCAATCACGCATTCAGGCCTAAACAATAACAGAGATGAAATTGTGTTGCGTTTGTGGCTCTTGACGCACGTGCATTGACATACAAGACTGTTGAAAGCGCAGGCACTTGGAACGTCTCAATAAAAATAAATATTCACACAATTTTTCACAATGATTGACTGCCTGTGAGCAAAATAGGTGAACGTATGTGAAACATATACGGTTAGTACTTACTGTGACATATCCGTGACTAACTGACACCACTAAAATGGTAAAATGTTTCATGCACCTTAAGAAATTTTGAGAAATGACGAGATTATCATCGCAGAACTCACCACCCATCCTGATGTTACAAAGCTATATGTAAACAAACATGCGTGTTGCGAGGTGCGTGCCTCCTCGATATCCATTTTGAGGCCCGCTAAGCCAAGCATAAAGCGTGCGGGCAAGACGTCACACACAGCTACGTTCATTGGCTAAAAGAATCGAGTAGCGTGGTTAGTGATTTTCAGAATTATTTAATTTTATCTAAAACTTCAATGTTCAATGAATGATGCACTCGTTCACTTCCGACAGCGAGTGAAAATGCTGAAAATGTTCCACTTCGATGCGAAATGCATCGGCCGGGCATTTTATAATTTACGAAAAGTAAACAGGCTGGCGAAAGACAGTAGGTACAGTAAATGGTCACGTTGGTGACGCCCCGTTCATGCCCATCAACGAATAAGGTGGGGCTTATTCTGATTACGGAGATGCGAAAATGCGATAGAAGGACGTAGCGCAGTGCGCTAAACAGCGTGTTATTTTCGTGTTTGTGGCAAACTATCGTAGGAAACGGTTCTAGCATAGCAAAATGCCCTAGTTCCTGAGATCGGCGATTTGGTGGTCCAATGGGTCCCCATCTTTAAAAATATAAAAGACTAGTGCAGCGTAGGCTGTGATTGGAAGACACAAAGTGTCAATCCTCGGCGCGCCTCGTCATCATGGCCGCATCACGTCTAGGCTAAACATTGCACAGTAATATACCTTACTAAAATAGTAAAAATAGTAGACAACAAGGTTATAGGTAGTCTAGATATGAAAGACAATGTAGATGATAGATTGTTAACATAGGTCTATTAATTTTAGATAAAAATATCATTTACTGGCATAAGTTCGACACACTACAACGTAGAAGTTGTAACATGTTTGTTTGGTGTTCCATGTAAAGCATTATCTGCAGTGCTGCTAGCATGTGACCCATTTGTTCTATGGTAAGCAGACCAATGACACCAGTCCCATATAAAAAGCTGATTGTAATAGGGCTCCAATATTTATTTAATCAAGTTTCAGGCTCGTTTGTTACTGTGCACCACTATATTGCAAGGGTTTCCATGTGAAAAGCTGGCAATGGTCTATCTGGGATAAGTACAATGATTAAGTAGGCATTGCAACAGCTTGAAGAAATGGTCATGAATGTATTGCTCTTTGTTAAAATGACAGTCAACTGGGTATATTGTCTAGCAGGGGTAGAAATTAACTTTTGAACACGGGAGTCCAAGGGACTCCCTACCCTCAAAAAGAGGGAGTCTGCAGAAAAATGAGGGAGTCTGCAGTCTGAGGTTTAAAATTAAAGATATTAACAAAATGCATGTGCTTATTTTTAAGATTCATGCAGTTGCACGTCTGCCAAATTTCCTTTGGACATTAGCTGAAAAATACGGCAATTCCGCGAGGCCGTGCTCGGGAACGAACTAGTTAGTATGGCAGAATTTTCAGGGAGTCACATGGACTCTTGCATATGTCAAATCAGGGAGTCCGCCAGTAAATCGGGGAGTATTTGACTCCGGACTCTCGTTAATTTCGCACCCTGGTCTAGTGTGTCTCCTTGTCACACACAAGGTTGCGGCTCCAAAACCCAGTCAGAGAAATGAATTTTTCAAGGTATAAAAAGTTGCCATTCAACATTAGGGACTGTTAATTCCTCATGGCTGATAAATGGATTGGTAAAATGGCAGTCCCATCTCCAGTAATGTAGTTGTTGAAGAACAACAAAGGATGTAAAACCAGTGCAGTAACCAATGTCAGGTTCCACCCCCAGATTAATTAATGGATAATAGTTGTAATTGTAGTGGTTAATACTCAGCTAGAACTACACACAGGCACTTGGGACAGATGCTGTGTCGCCATGATAATATATATATAAGTGTAAAACTATATATATATATATATATATATATTATCATGGCGACACAGCACACTCGCAGCGGCGAGTGCGGGAGCGTTCGGCATTAGTTTTTATGAAGGAAAGTTGATATACAGTGACACAACAGTGTAACTGTAATTGAGATGTAGTGGGTACGGTAGTATTTGTGAATGTGCGTTCATATTATTTTCAGTTTTTACTGACTCTGTCCCAAGTGCCTGTGGAACTACACCCCAAACATAACATTTTTAATCTCATAAATCAGTACTTACAACTACTAAATTTGCAAGAGTATTACTTACATATATTAATAACTCACCTGTTTATCTATGGTGTGAAACAAGTTTGCAAAATCTTAGGAATCTGTGGAGGTCGCTGCTTCTATCTTGTTAGTATACAAATTCTAGTCCAATGTCTGTAAATGCTATCAAATTAAAATAAGCCAATTCCAAACATTTTTAGCTAATGAAGTTTTACTATTTCCTTCATACGTATTACCACAAGGGTTGACATTGAGAATAAAAGACCAGACAACTTGCAGTCAAAATCTATTATAATGGTACTGGTATTTAAAAACATGCCAGCAATAATCTTCTCAAAATTATGCAATGTGGCTGAGACACGTACACTACAGTGCTGTCATAGTAACACAACGTCTATATGAAATACTCTTAAAATTAGAGAGCTATATCTAGGCAAGAATATTGTGATGTAAGAATCCTTAGCACCAATGTGTGATGCTGCATTTTTTTGATAGTTTCTAACAGTTCGTGCTGTTTTTCTGCTGTAGTTAAAAGCCTTAAGGCATTTGTTTTCATCTACGAAACCAAATAGACAGTTCTGAGTTTGTGAAACTCCGTCAGTGTTGGCTACAGTGCCATATGCCTTCCGTTCGGAAAACAAGGCTTAAAAGTGTGCACTGTAACTGGTTGCCTACATGTCGTTACTCTGTTCCTGTGGCGAAGGGTGTGTTTTTAGCAGAGCTAGTCTGTAAATTGAGCAACTGTTTTGAAATGATGAACTAATAGAGTGTATCTGTTTCAGGCAGTGTGGGTCTGTATTAAATAAACAGAGCTCCCCTGGGTACCGAGCACTGGCATCTCTGGCCCTGCTGCTGGCAGCTGCACAGTTCGTGTCCTGCATCCTCGGCCGTCTCTCCTTCTCTGTGTCTCTGGGCTGTGCAAGGTGTGTAGAGCTGGCCGGTAAGTGTTTTATCTTACAAAGTGATTTTGTTCTATTGATTTTGTTCTTCTATCGGTTAGCTGGTTGTTTCTGTTTTAACCTAAAGTGTGGATGGTATATGAAATCGATTTCCAGTATGTAGGCTGCAAGCAAATGATTCGTTTTCCTATCTACTTTTTAAGCGTGTTCAGTTGTAATGTATAGCGCACACGTGAGTAGAACTGGGAAAGCAGTTGCAATATGTATATGATCAAATGTCCCACTTATATAAGCACGTGCAATATTTTCCCTAGCCTTGTTCACAACTAAGAGGGGAATGTTTGTGCTCAACCGTAGAATGCTTTATTGACTACTAAATAGTCCCTGGAGTAATTGTATTTTAGTGTATTTATATTTCACACAACTAAATCAACAGTTTAAATATACACACAGCATCCAAAATTGTAGTAACAAGTAACTGAATCATTTAACTCAATAAGAATCAATGAAACCAGCCAATTCCACATTATTTTTGGTATGAAACAGTATTAAGCATTGACCGTTTGCTTGATTTTATCAAATTAGTTTACAACTATGTATACGGCAAGGTACTAACGTGTTGTAGTTAAAATTGATGGGATGATAAGACTGGTGCTTCATTACATGATAGATTAAAAATTTCTATTGTAATATTGTATTTCATTTGTTGTCATAGTGAGTAAGAAAGGACAGTGAAGGAAGGACAAGACTGACAAAACATAATCAACTTATACACCCGCCTAAGACAGAATGGCAGTTGGAGTCGATAACATCTGAACCAGTAAAACACGGAATATATACCCCTGTGAGACTGTCAGTTCAACACTTTACAGGTATTTGCCTAACTGTGTGATGTCCATGTTGAATTCCATGTTGTAATTTTATTCATACTTTACTCCAGTTTAGGTGCTTAAAAGTTATTTATGCTGGTGCTCAGTTTATTGCACGTGTGTGTGTGTGCGTGTGCGTGTGCGTGCGCGTGCGCGTGTGCTTGCGTGTGGGTGAGGGTGCATGTGTGTGTGAATACGTCTGTATGTGTGTTTACTGTGAATCAATATGGATAGTTTGGTATGTTGTGCCTAAGTATCTGGATGTAAAAGAAAATATAAATTCGTGATTTAAAGTTGTTAACATTTCACATTATACATTTTGCTAAAAAAAATCATAACTAGAGACACAATAATATTCAGAAGTCTGTTCGAATTGCACTTGCAGTTTGCTATTCGTGTCATTTAGTTGTGGACGGATGGTGATACAGCATGCCGCTTGCAGCTGTGCATTATGTAGTCGTGTGTAGGGGGTGTGTGTGCAACAGGATCTCTCCCTGCAGCCTGTCGCGGCTGCAGCTAGTATGTATCACTCACTGTAAGTGGTGCATACAGTGGATCTGTGAGGTACCAGCTAGTACTACTTGCAGTGCGATGACCTATTCACGTCACTTTCTGTGCGAAGAATGTATACATTCACTGTTGATTGTTGCCTTTGCCTTAGGCATGCCCTGGTTTGTCAGAAAGTTGGATTTCTGTACATACTAACTAAAACCTGGCAATAACTAAATTTTGTAGGCGCTGTTATAGCTTTGGATCTGTAAGATATCAAACATTAATTGCGTAATGGTTTGGTTTCTCTGCTACTGGTTTCATACCAGCCGCATTGCATTCTGCTCTGTTGCTAGAGTTTGCCAATAGATGTCTCTGCTAGGCAGTTTGCTGCGGGCTGCAGCTTTCTATATTTTCACCGTTCTCAACTGTTGCCTTACTGGCCAAGTATAGGCTAAAGTTGTTTAATCTTACAATAAGAGAGTAACGAAAAAAAGTTTCCATCAAGCTAGATGTAATTTTTTGTCATGGCTGCAAAGTTTAAAGTTAGCATATATATATTGTAGCGTTTTGTGGTCTTTCGGTGACGCCCGATGGCGCCACCAGTCGACATGTAGTGACTAGCAGTAACCTTAGGTAAGAACACTCACCTAGTATGTCCGGATGCGTTGAAATGGCCGTATCATCGCCACCCGGACTCCGCTAGCCACCAGAGTGCCTCAGCGCTACTGCGCACACTCCGTAGTACCCAACCCAGCGTTCGTTCCGGCTTCGGTGCGATAGCGTGGTTAGTCAACAATGCCGGACGAGGGACGACATACCACAAACATGACAATGGGTTGCAGCCACCCCACCCTGCTCTGCTGGCCTTACGTTACGTCTTATAATAAATGTCAACTCGGTGTATAAACAAAGGCTATACAGATGTACTGTACCACCAGTACACGTATGTTAGCTGTCACCATACTCTCCAGTCTCCACACACAACTCAACCGGCTTCTCCACTCCATGCTCATACAGAGTGAACTAGCTACATGCTGCGAGGCCTACCTCTCTCATATCCCGAGACGAACTCGAGTGTTACCTCTCTTAACTCCCGAGACGAACTCAGCTGTGTCAGCTGTTCATTTCTCCCATGCCACTCTCCACCGCTAGAGGGGGTGGCTAACCCACCCAACATGGCTGCCCCATGTAGGGATTCGACTATCCACACCTATCAATTGGTGAGCAGGCAAAACAGCACGAAAACGCACACTAATTGACACCAAACATCACAAATATCACAAAGACATCACAAACACAGAACATTTACCTATACCCTGCCTGTGGTTCCCAGTGAGCTACCCCACAATTACCTAGCTGGGAACCGTGGTGACCGGTGCCACCGCCACACTCCTCCCCTCTTCAAGATCGACCGTCAGGTCGATCCCAATAACGTACCTGGCGGTGCACCGGCACTCGGCATGGAGGAGCCCAGCTGGATCTATCTCGGTGCTGGCTTGTCCCCTTTCCTCGCTCATCAGACTCGGGGAAGTGTTGGCTCTTCTATCCAATTTGTCGTCCTGCAGTCAGGCCTCGAAGAGCTCTGCCCTTCCTCGCTGGTCCCTACTCCAGAGAATGCGCAGCTCGCTCGTTTTTTTCCCCGGCAGCTGCAGCAATGACTACCCTCCAGTCAACATTGCAGGGTTCTCTGGAGGCCACCTCCGGCCGATCCTCGCCGATCGCCAACGCTGCCTCCCTGGTCACCGGAAGGTCAATCATCAGGGCAGACTCCTCCTTCCTCACCGGGGACGATACCAAGGTGGGGGCCTGTCTCTACGGACGGTCCATCTCCACCTCCAGGATCTCCGCATCCCCTCCGGGTCGCATCTCCATCGTGTTCGCTCCTCTAGACGCCATCTCCGTCCGGATACTCGTACCCGGGCTGCCTTGCCTTATCCCTAGATGGGGCGGATGACATGTCCGCACAGGACATACTGTCGTTCGGTAGCAACTAAGAAAAACAAAGGGAGTAATACACCCATCAGTATTTCCAGTGCATGTCTGCGCAGGCTCAAGACTACTACCCTCATCGATATACGACCCTCACGATCTGTACAGATGAATGCATGGTGTTTCACAAAACCACAGTACTCAGTGCCACTCACCTTGTTCTCTTTCTCCTTACCTCTACAGGTGATCAGGGATCACCTTTCACTCCCTGTACTCACTCCCTGACCTGAAATGAACGACTCACACTCATCACGTGCCGCGTAGCATGTGAACACAAGCAATACCAGCCTTCCCCTACCGGTCTGAAACCATATCAGCTCTCAGCTCGTGAAATACGTCGGAGTTTACAAACCACTCCCTCGACTATCAAATGGTGTGGATTCCGGAGTTTTACTGAAAAACTCCGGAATCTGGCTCAAACTCCGACACTCTAATGGAGATCAAACCCCAAACTCATTCTGATCAAGGGTAAGAATCCCGAACGTTCGTGGGCGAGTAGCGCAGTACCAGCCGGCTATAGAGAACACACGTGACACAAGTAACCTCGGATGCCTCCAACAGCCACTGCTCGAATCAGTGCGTTGCAACATTCCACAGACCATAGGGGGGTTGTCGCTTGGCCGACCAACATGGGAACGTAGTAGTATGGAACCCGCACCCCGTCCCTACCCCGCACCACGCCGGCCCCTGGCTCCCACGTCTGCGTTAATACAGGTCAGGAACTCCATGCTCATATAGAGTGAACTAGCTACATTCTGCGAGGCCAACCTCTCTCAACTCTCGAGACGAACTCGAGTGTTACCTCTCTCAACTCTCGAGATGAACTCAGCTGTGTCACTCCAGTCTCACACAGAGTGTCAGCCGTTCATTTCTCCCGCGCCACTCTCCGCCGCTAGAGGGGGTGGCTAACCCACCCAACATGGCTGCCCCATGTAGGGACTCGACTATACACATCTATCAATTGGTGAGCAGGCAAAACAGCACGAAAACGCACACTAATAGACACCAGACATCACAAATAATTACACAATCCAAACACAGAACATTTACCCATACCCTGCCTGTGGTTCTCAGTGAGCTACCTCACAATTACCTAGCTGGGAACCGTGGTGACCGGTGCCACCGCCACAATATATATATATATATACATGTTAGATTTTAGATTTAGATTTTGAAATTTATTTACGCTTTCAAGTATATTACATTGTTACATATATCACAAAATTTTTTTAAATAAATACAGCGAGGGAGGGCGTATAGACTATACAGTCTTCAAGTCAGCCACTCTGCATATATTCATTCTAAACTGATTTTCAGAAGAAAAAAAACTGATTTCATACATATAGTTCATACATTTGATATACATTTTAGTATGTTGTAATTCTGCATAACCCATGTTGCAAAGTAATAAACGTTATATAACAGTTTACATATGTTGGCATGGTTGTTGGCACTCCAAGTGCCAAACCCCCACTGAATCATATAATTAGCTAATCATTAATAAAGAAAATAATATTTAGAGCTGGTTACAGTCACTTTTGCATATATTGGAGCAGTATTTTCCATAAGTTTCTTCGCACATACCTCAATTGCAGCATATAGTAATGTATGGCTTAATCAGGGCAAGTTCTGTACTGGAGATTTAGTACGCATGGGCGTGACACATCCAAATCTGGTCGCCAAATGTTGGCCCACAAACTGGAATGTGCTTGGTGAAAAAGCTACCAGGGAAAAGTGCGAGCATGTGGCAAGAATATAATGCCAATAACTGTAAAGCCAGCTTCTCTGGCTTAGGGGAAAGAGGCTCAACTGTTGATTGAATGAGTCTACATAGTAATCAACAGGCACCTACCTATACAAGTACTCTGCTACCCGATAAAGCATGCATGCAACAAATATGTGAGTATACATTATTCGTTTGTGTAAGTAAGCAAGTGCCGACCACCCATTAGAGGGTTCGATATAAAAAATGGTTTTGTGTTGGAACACGTGTAACTAGCATCAGCTCTTGCATTTTGGATCTGCTTGTACATTCCCAATACAAAACCCATTTCTAGCTCATCTGACGTAGTCAGATGCAGCTTGTAGAATCATCAATCGCATGATTGTGCGTGCGTGCGTGCGTGCGTGCGTGCGTGCGTGCGTGCGTCCGTCCGTCAACAGTTGGGCACAAATCTTAACCGCTCGACGTACGGTCACGATATTCGGGACTTCGGGGGGATCGTGAAAAGGACTCAGGATGGCAAATTTGGGGGTCAAGGGTCAAAGGTCAAGATGTGTAAACGAAGGGGGAATATTTTCCCCTTAACTTAAGGTATAGGAGGAAATACGGAATTGCGGCACAATTCTTAACGGCTCGACCTATGCTCTTAATATTCGGTGTATAGTGTGATGGGCAGGAAACCCATCACCAGTGCGAAATTGGAGGTCACAGGTCAAAGTGCAGTGGGGGAAAGGTCAGATATCAGGCATTGTCTGAGGACATGGCCTAATGGACAGAGTGAAAATCTTTTTTGTTTCAGCGCTGACCTACCATTTTTATCACTTTATTGAAAGGACCATGAAATGTGCTTTTCACTGACGTGCGAAGAGTAAGTGTCTGATAACCTTTTGACCCTCAAGAGGAGGGTTAAACATGGATTCCTGAACTGCCTCAATGACGTCACAGTGTTGTCATATTCATGGCAAATCCATAATCTAGAAAGCCAATAAGCCCGGATAGCCGAACGCGTACAGCACAGGCATCACGGCTCAAAGGTCGTTGGATCAAATCCCATCTGATTTTTTATTATTTACCTGTTTTCTGTATTTTTCTATCTTTATTCTATTTTTTACCAATTAACACAAATATTTACATGATTTATTTACAACAATTTAATAACAACAAATAATTTTTACAACAATTAATTCTTAAAAAAATAATAGGGTTAGGGTTAGGGTCACAATGCACCATAAAATAGGAGTATCAAGCACGCGATTTGTATCAACCAATGGGATTTGGGAGGTATGCAGAATGCAGAAGGTTGCTGAAATGATGTGTACGCAACTGCGTATCTGCATATATCTGCGCCTAACAAAAGTCACTACGCACAACTTAAATATTACGTTTATAACCGTAGCAACAGACCTCAGATGAGCCCAGACGCTCTGCGGCTCTTGTTAAAAACCTACAACGTTATTCACCTAGAAGTTAGTCACCGTGGTATAGCCAATGAAATGGAGAAACTATCTAAATGTGCTCATCAGATATTGCAAAATTTGTAAAGTAAATCGTTTGATTAAGATGACTTCGTCCATGTGAAGTTTGACCGTGCTGTCATGGCTGATATGGCTGATTAGATTTCCACTGCTAATAACGCCCACTTGACAATAGCAACCGTCTCTATACCGCTCAACATCAACATCAACACTGCTTTGTGGCAAAACGTGAAGGTTTATATAAAAGCGGAATGTAACGTCACTGTACTTACGGCGACCGTGTGTCACTCTGCATCTCTGTTTAGCAGGGGCACTGGTGTCATCTGCAGCCTCAGGCTCGTGGAAACATGATCTTACGTATCGAAACCAGTCGTTCCTTGCTGCTCACAATTTCAGAAGGTAGAGGATGATGCCTGCGCTCTGAATGGCACTGGGTGATGCGGGTGTAATGGGCAGGCGTGGTGGGCGTGGAAGCATTGGGGAGTGACGCCCTAGCAGGCTGCGTCTGTCGTTTGGTGACTCAGTCCTGGCCTAACTCAGTGTTTACAGAACTAGCTCTTGAGCGCCTGCTTCGCTTCTGTTTGTTTGTCCCGCTGTCTCCTGCCTGCCATGCTTGCATTGGTAATGCCAGGCAGGTGTTTATGCCAGGCTTTTATTAGTGCGAGCATAAATCTCGGCAGCCCTCCAACTGTGATGTACTTTTAAGCATTTTGGGTGAATTTCTGCAATTTTATAAAATGATCAATATTTTATTGATCAATTATTAAATAGTTTGTAAACACTTGTACTCAAAACCATATACTGGATGAACTGGAAAATGGTCGCAAATCCAGAAAAATCCGAACAATAGAAAATTCCGTGTCTGCGCAATAGAAAAACGATGAATAATCGGCACTATTACAAAGGTTCGTGTTATTTTAATACACGTTTTACACTCTTCTTGCTATAATCTCACATCTGAAATCGCGTGTGTTGGCCACATGTGCACGGAAGTTTTTTCGCCCCATCCTGGCGTGATCAGTCAGCCCCGCAGGCATGCAGACCCATCCACGGACAGTGTGTGCATTGAAAATGGAGAGGGAGTAGAAGTGGGCAGAGTTGGACGAGAAATGAGCGATGGGGAATAGATGTAGAGGCGCCTATCGCTGTTTTCCGGGTGTACACAATGTCTGCGTGGGGCAGATTGTGTGTTGTTACTGGTACCGCTGGGATTAGACCCCCAATGTGTCCACTCATGTTCCCGCAGCTGTTGACCGAGCGCGCGTCCGTAAATGTTTGATACGCGATGCATTGCTGCTAGAATGATTTGAGGAGAAACTTCGGGAACGGGGTTGGAGGAAGTTTGAATGGACTTGCTTGTGTATGCAATATCCTCCTCTCCTGTTTCAGTTTGATTGCTACAGTTATGTGTGTGTGTATTTGGCCGTCCATTGGGGAAACACATTCTGCCGTGTTCATATGTCCCTGGACGTGAAACTTCTATATTCTTTTATTTCGGTCGATCTTTCTCCTCCCCCTCCTTCTCCTCCTTATCATATGACCATTATCATCATCGTCGTCGTCGTTTTCCTCCTCCTCTTCTTCTTCTTCTTCTTCTTCTTCTTTCGGGTCGCTTAACGCAAAGTTTGGCAGATGTGTCTTAACTTTAAGATCCTAGATAAAAATAAAAACAATGTGTGACTGACGTGACACTGTGACTGACGTGACCGTTTTCAGTAGCATACTGTGTACTGTCCTGATCAGAGTTAAAGCCGTTATTTATTCATTCTGCGTAGCTTATGGTCATTACTAAGAGAATCATTCATGAGTATCTTCAAAAATGATAAAGGTGTAGGTCAGATATGGAGAAAATTATAACTTTTCGTGACTGACATGACACTAAATTACCATGCTTCACTACTCAGTAATTTTTCTTTCATGTGTGTTGAAAGAACCTTTCTAAATAATAGGCATTGATTTGGTTAAACTAAAGATTGCTTTGGCATATTTTACTTTTCCATTGATGAATTGTAGCTAGAATATGAGATGATCACTCTAGGCACAAAATTTGAAATTTTGCACAGGGAGAGATAGTGATCCGCTAGGGGACGGCTGTGATTGGCTAATTTTGTCTTTTATTTATTTTATTTTGTATTTTTGTCTAATTTTGTTTTTATTTTAGAATTAGGGGTAGGGTTAGGGTTACGATTAGCGGTTAGGATTAGGGTTAGGTTAGGCGTTAACTGATTTCTAATATCCACAAACTTATTTGTACTAATAATGCGCCATCTAACGGATCACTATCTCTCCCCTGAGACCTGACTACAATTTTGTAGTAAAAATTAGAAAATTTTTCACATTTTAAATGAATTATGGTAAAATTCGAAAAATCAACACTGCCATGTCAGTAAAAAGTTGTTTTCAATAACTTAATGAGGTTGCTTGCAGTTGCAAACATCTTTTGTCATGAACTATTTGAATTTAGATTTTACTTATCTAGTCCTCCCAGCATGGAATTGCCTTCTTCTTCTTCTTCTTCTTCTTCTTCTTTCTTCTTCTTCTTCTTCTTCTTCTTCTTCTTCTTTCTTCTTCTTCTTCTCTTCTTTTCTTTTCTTTTCTTTTTTTTTTTCTTTTTCTTTTTCTTTTTCTTTTTCTTTTCTTTTTCTTTTTCTTTTTCTTTTTTCTTCTTCTTCGTCTTCTTATTCGTTGTCTTCTACTACTTATTCTTCTTCCCGGCTCTATTTGCAGAGACTTGTGATTTCCTGGAGAGCATTGCCCTATGGTTTGCAGGCCACAGTGCGGCTTTGGTTGAGCTAAACTGAGATGTGTACCCGTGAGAAACCGCTTAGCTTACTGCACATGCTAAATCGCCAGTCCCAATTCGCCTCTTGCTTGTGTAAAAACCTATCTCTAACGAGCGCAGTTACTCGTTGGCTTCGCTTGAGCTCTTTCTGCAACCAATGATACCGTACCAATCTGGCCGCGTGGGTGTGTCCTAGCAGCATACATATTGCCCGCGATACCGCAGCACATGGCGGGCCCAGCGTGCGTTCTCGCGCGCGCGTCTGTGTACGCGACTTGATATTTGTGTAGTACAAACACCTAGACGTGTAAGCAAGAGGAAGAGAGTCAGGGGAGAGCGCTCAGACAGTGAGCGTCCGCTGGCCGCATGTGCTGCATGTATGACGAACAACCCACCGGCGCTGTTCAGTCGATCTGTGAACGTTATCGAAGGAAAAGCGGCGTTATACTGCCGGCAGAGACCCGAGTGGGCCGATCGTGTGTTTTCGTGAGGCGGCAGTGGCGGAGAGGAGGACGAGTGACACGTGTTTTTTTGCTCGGGGCAACGTTGACAGTGGTTTGTCGCCGCCGTGTGTGACAGCAAATCGCGTCGGCGAATTGTCTCAGCCGGTCCTTTTTTGCTTTTTCGGATATTTCTTTCCCAGACATGTAAGTATACGTAGCCTCGTGATGTGACCTGCACGAAATCTACCAACAACGTAACTGCATTGAACTATGAGAGCTTCTAGCTTGTTCGGATAAGTCGTTTTACAATCAGGAAATACTAATGAGGAGTAAGGTCATAAAGGATCGTTATCCTCATTTTATATGTTATTTAAGAAGTTTCTGTATTTTCTTTATTACATTATTGTTATTATCTCAATAAAGAAGCATAGCATTATTTAACCCTGGATATTATATATGCGTACGTGGTGATCATTGGCGAGAGAGCTCTTACTACGTGGACACGTCCTCGAACTGCATTGCAGAATCGTTGAGCTTGTAACGTTCTCTGTAGCAAGCAGCGCAGACAGAGAAGTGACTCCACGACACGATCATGCAGCGAATGGCCCGTGTACTGGCGTATGTCTTGCAGCCTGGTTCAGGCTAGCAGAGAAGGAGAGAAGACGACATGTGCGAGCAGCGATACCCTTGGATGAACTACGATAGAGATGCCGCGCTTTTACGCGCGATCTCGCAGTTCTCTGTTTTATAGCGTCGCGCGCCGGCGTCGCGCCCCACAATGCACGTATTTGTTCACGCTGGCACGCACGTCGTTTGCACAGTTTGATTTATGGGGTGTTTTACACGCTTGTGTGCACAGCGGCGGTCACCGCCCTGAAGCCATCAGCACACACGCGAGCAAATAGAAATGCGCATTTACAAACGCGCGTACGCACGCACACACGCGGACGCACGCACGTACGCGCACACGCACGCACGCACATCGCACGTGTTTGCGCTTCACAAATTTAAACGGCGCTCGAGTTAATTAAATTTAACCATTTTGATTAGACCGCACGAGTTTATTTCCGCTCGCTCGGGAGATGCGTATCAGCAGCTGCCTGGTTCACCCGGCCACGTTCCCCGCAGCAGCCCCGCACGTAGTTGCCACGCTCGCAAATTATGCTGTCTCCTCGGTCAGCCCTCTAGAGGGATAAGTTAGGTCTGAGCCAGTGTCACGAACACCGATCGTATGCCATAAAAGACTGAATCGGGAGTAAATAAATAAATAAATAAATAAATAAATATATATATATATATATATAATATATATTATGTGAAATGTTATTCATTATGCCATGCAAAAGCATGTACAGGCTGCTTTTACGTTTGATAGAGGAGCCCTGTTTCCAACGTACAGATTTGCATTACCAGTTTCCATATTGCAGCGCTCTCACAGATGGAAGCTGCTACTCAGGAGTAGTGTTTACGTTTAAGTGTGTGTAAGTGTGTGTGAGTGCATCTGTGTGCGTGCGCGTGTTTGTGTGTGTGTGGGGATTTCCTCGTAAGATGCTAGCATTTTGTGTGGTCAAGGCCCAGTCCCCGCGCATCCTGTCTTCTACATTTCAACGTTACTAGCTGTCCATGTGAGATAAACACAGGCACCAGCCATCGCCTGACAGATAGGGAATGCCTGCTGTTCCTGTATGTGAAAGTGTGTAGGGTCACAGTGCCGATTGTCGGTAAATATACAACAGCGAAACTGGTACAATGCGCCAATTTGACTGCATGAGGTCTCCTAAACCCAGCTCAAAAAACAGCAGCAAGTTTAATCCTGCAAACGATTTTCAGGTGCTCCCATGTTATCTTTCGCTGTCAAATTCATCCGACTCTCGTTCTGATGCTCACTCAGAAAAATTCCTTCATGGCGGCTATGTACATCTCACGCGATAAAAGGTCGGTTGCCCCAGAATATTATATATTGCGATCATTGGAAAACAAGGATCGACGGAATAAGAGTTCAACGTGAAAAACTCGAAGCATATCGTTTTAGTTCCCAGACTATTAATTGGTATGTGTCCTGTGCGTACGCTACTGGCAGTTGTTTGCTAGATAACTGGATTGCCAGTATGCTAGGTCAGCACTCCCAGCAAACTGTTACGTACGTCGCTAGTGAAAACATTTCGTAATGTCACTGAAGCTATCGACGTGACGACGTGTTGTATTTGCTTGCTTCTACTGCGCTTGCTACGTACCTTGCCGCAAGTAGACTTAATATTGTCGAGATTTCGAGATAGCTACGTTACAGTTCTCTCCCTAGGGCAGAGAGGAGTTTGTGATGTTGAGAACACTCGACCAGCGCTATGCAATACCAACATCACTGCATGTCGGCTATAAAAACGGGCAAACGGCATTCGGAGAGCGAGCGCTTGGCCACAAGATGTGAGATCGAGTTCTTATTACATATGCTGAGAGTGAGAGCACAGTTTCCTGTTAGCGGGGGTCAGAGAAAGCCGACAAAACACATATATACAGTCAAGAGCGTATAAAGAAGGATACGCCTTCTTTATACGCTCTTGATACAGTCCTGCACGTGTACGTTGCCTACCACAACACTACAGTGGTGCAAGTTAGGCTGCAACAACTGGTCATGGGGGCTATAAGTAGGGAACCTGACAGGAGAATTCAGGCCATACTTGCTGCGCTCGAAGAATTCGTATTTGCTTGTGCACCGTCGTCGGAAATAGGCCGAATTAATTGGAGAAGTGCTCGGCATATGTCTCTCATCATGCACAGGCCTGCTACGAAAGTACACGTGCTGTCCCACCACCGATTCTCTTCTCTTCATCGCTGTAAGTCGCACCACCGTAAGACGGTGGTGTTGGTCCATGCCTTCTGTTGGATGCGTGCTGGTGGGGTTCAGCGACTCCCTACTTCTGCACGAGCCAGCATCTGGTTCCATCTCTCATTCACGATCCCCCCAGAGGCTCACTGTCGCTCCGTACCCAGTAGCAACTCGTAGATAGTTACTTACTTACTTGTGGAAGTCGATAGGGTGCAGAGATTGATGAGGGTACGTTACTCCAGGAGTAAGATAATGACAGGAGTATGTGAACAGGGTATCACTAATCGTGTACTCTTGGTAATTATACATATCAGGTGTTATTTTCTTACTATGATCATTAACACCCGATACATATGTATGCATACTACCAGGAGTAAATAGTCTCAAAGATATTGTTTACTTCTTGTACTAAATAGAATATATCATATGCGTACGTTCATGATATTACCAGGCGCGAATGAAAACGACGTGTTTTTATTCACTGCTGAGATTGCGCGCAACAGATTCATCATCTCAAGGTGACGTCGGTGTAGACAACTGGCATAATTGAGATGGGATGCGAGGAAATGGGCGAGCATAGCAGCTTTTTCATAGATTGAATCTATATCAGCATATGTTGCCTTCTTCATCGTGGTTGTAAATTTAAAAAGAAATAAGTCGGGCACAAGACAAGATAATCCATATACTGTGTTGCTATGGTTTAGTTGCGAGATTTCATTGCATGTTTTTATGGACAATGTTAAGATTGTCTTGTGTCTTCTACTTTTTTAAAACGTTGTTTAGCTGATCATATTTTGCCCAGATCTCAATCACTTTCACAGTTTTCATAACCGATAGCGCTGTAACTACCAAGTAGCTGCATGGCTGTTCCTATATCTGTTATTATCGTAGTATTAGCAGTACATGATGGCAAATTATTGATATCAACTCGTTGATATTTTACCCCTTAGTATAACAGAGATGGACGATCTCGGGTTGGAAAAGTGCTTAGTAGCGTACCGATACCAAGAGTAGGATAATAAACCCCCTTTGGGTTATTATCTTATACTCTTGCCGATACCGATTGTGAGCTTCGTATGTTCTTGTGTTTCAGGAACGGTGAGAATTTCGGCGACAGTGACTCTGGCCCCTGCGGCTGCTGCGGGAGTCGGCGCAGACGGAAACGTCCGAGCATGCCTGCTGCCAGCGCCACCATGCAGACGGACCAGAGTAAGCAGCAATGGCGACGATATCACTCGTCACCTATTCGCAGCGAGCCGTCAATAGACATATCCTCCTGGCGTGATCAACAGACAGCTTTAGGCGATCATTATTGCGATAGGACATTCGAAAGATAACGATTTACACTGAAGTGCTGCAAAGTTGACATCTTTTCTCTGAGCGCACGTACAAATTTGTCTTTTTTGGTTGACCTAGTAACATAATCTAAGGCGTGTGTGCTTATCAATCATAGATCGATAGGTGACGGGAAAATATTTCGTATGGGACAAGAGATTCTGTATTGGGGTAGATAAGCATGGGGTATGTGTACAAGTAAACACGTGCTTGTTGCAGATATCGCAAATCTGCTATCCTCGTTCGACAAGATCCGTGCCAAGCTGCGTCCGGAGGAAGAGGACCATAGCTTTCTGCAGACGTTGCTCGCGAGTAAAGAATTGCAAGCGCTAGTGCAGGTCTCGAAGCTTTTAATGACGGGGCGCGTGTTGATGATGGTGGCACCTAATGATGGGTTCGTGTATCTGGTGCGAGTGAACATGATTTATTGATGAGTCCGATTCCCGTGATTTGGTTCTTAGCTGAGTATTGATAGGTCATTATTCAATCCAATTATTGTGTATAGTGTGAATGCTAAAGCCTGGTAGCCCATAGTAACTACCTCCCTTTCCGTAGCACAGAATGTGACAGACAGTATGGGGGTTAGGTAATTTCTGTATGGAGTTAAATATTTCTCTGTGTAACATCTTTACTTATCACAACTACTAGTGTGTCAAATGAAGAACAACACTGGCCCACCATAGACGTGATTGCAAATCGGTTATTTCCAATGTATAGGTTCACAATAAAGTGGCAGAGGTATCCGCAACCGAAGGAACTGATAAGGAAAAGGTTGTTGTCTCAGCAACAGCAACCAGCATTGCCGAAGAGGTATGAAAATAATGTGTAACCAGCAGTGCTTTACTCCCACTCTCCTACTTTACCAGTGGTTTACTCTGCCAGCATCAAGGACAGCATTCAAAACGAGCCATTGTTTCTGTAACATTTCTTCGTTTCATGTTCATTTTTCATTCAGTGTTATTAAGCAGTGCGTTTTTATTTTCTGCTCTTACTCGCAGGTTTGCAATGAGTTGAAAAATAGAGGGGTACATGATGATGCCAAAGACCTCTACCACATTCTCTCCAACCCTCACATGAAGGTTAGCAGCTTATGGCCAGTAAACCACATTATTACCTCCGCCCAACGGAGTTGGAGGATGTTATGTTTTCAGCTTCTCGTTGTTCGTCGTGTCACCGTTTCGGTGTTGGCAGCGATCGATTATCTAGCCGGCGGTCATCATCATCACCAGCGAGCCAGCGAGCCGAGCGAGCCAGCTCGTAATACATACATGTGGGCGTATATCGTGGGTTATTCGTGTGTTCGTGAGTCGGGTATGCGTATGCGTTATGTCGTTGCCAGCAGGTATACCACTCTCCGTGAAGTGCACTCGTCTAGTTGTAGCTTGTGTGTATGTGTTTGTGTGGTGTGTTGTGTTATCTGTGTGTGATGGGGTGTGTGTGATGTGGATATGTGTGTGTGTGTGTGTGTGTGGTGTGTGTGGTGTGTGTGCTGTGGTGTGTCCGTGTGTGTGTGTGTGTTGTGGTGTGTGTGTGGTGGTGTGTGTGCTGTGCTCGTGTGTGTGTGTGTGTGTGTGGGTGTGCGTGCGCGCGCGCGCTGTGCATTGCCAGTGTATTTGTGTAGTTACGCATGCGTGCCGTGCGTTCGCGTTGCGTGCGTGCGTATATGTTGCATCTGTGGGTGTATACGTGCGTGTGTGCTAGTGCATGTGTGATTGTAGATACTATTTGTGATACTATATAAAGTAGTAATACATTTTCACACTAATAATAACATTTTTCTCTAAATAACTTAATCTTGCATAGCACCAACTCTATAACTCTTCTTATTAGTAAGGCACCTATGTCTGCTCCATTACACAGTAAAATTTGAGATATCACAACATTCTTTGTTTGCCGTGTTTGTTTGGGTCCGGATCATGCGCACTTCTATGCGAGCACATCTGTCCGTACATCGGTTGCAGGTGCTGCTCTCCATCCACACATCCACACATCTACACATACACATACACATACACATACACATACACATACACATACACATACACATACACATACACATACACATACACATAAACATACACATATTTGTTTGGGCCGGTATCACATTCACTTTTACGTGAGTTCATCGGTTGCAGGCGCTGCTCTCGGCCCACGACGACGTCGCGGGGAAGAACTACTCGCCCGTGCTGCCGGACGATCACGAGGAGGTGGACGAGGACGAGGTCTCCGTGAAGATCGTCAAGCTGATCAAGACCAGCGAACCCCTGGTGAGATTTCTGTGGGGCCAGGCAGGTGCGGCGGGTGCGGGTGGGGTGGAGTGGGTGTGGGTGGGTGCGGGCGGGTGGGGCGGCATGGGCGCGGTTGTGGGCTGGTGTGAGTGTGTGTGGCAGGGAGGGGGGATGCATTGTGGGTGCGCTCGTGTGTGTGTGACTTGTGCAGCGGGTGGGCGGGTGTGGCGGGGTGAAGGGTGGTGCGGGCGGGGGCCCGGGCGCGATGGCCCAGAGGTGGGCGGTGCTGTGAGAGTGTGGCAGCGGGGCGTGCGGGCGAGTGGCATCCGCGCGTCAGGGTGGTGGGGGAGCCAAGGCCGAGTGTGAGAGTGCTCGGGCGCGTGCGGTCGCGGCATGCGGGCGGGGTGGGCGCGGCGCGGACAGCGGTGTGAGAGTGTGCGGCGGCATGCGGGCCGGGTTGGGCGGGGCGATGCGGGTGTGGAATGTCGGGTCTGTGAGCGGGCAAATGCGGGCGGGCGGGGGCGGCCGTGTCTGAAATGTGCATCGGGCTGGGGGGGCGACTGTGGTGAGTGGCGGCGTTGAAATGCAGGCAGCGTGTGGGTGACGATGGGGGCGGGTGGGTGGTCGCCGGGCGACTGTGAGCAGTGTGCAGGCAGTGGCGGCAGGTGTGGTGACGTGGGCTGGATGCGGTGCGGGTGTGGGGGGTCACGGTGCGCGGCGGGTGTGAGAGTGCAGGCCACGTGGGGCGGCGGGCAGGGTGTGAGAGTTGTGCAGGCGGTGCAGGGGTGTGCGTGGGTGCCACGAGTGCTGAGATTATGCAGGCACGTGGGCGGGGCGGCGCTGGTTGAGAGTGTGCAGCGGGTGCAGTGGTCGGCGGGTGTGTCAGAGTCGCGAGTGGGTGGGTGTGAGTGTGGGACGGGCGGCAGCGAGTGAGCAGTGATGCACGACGTGCGGTCGCGTTGCGCGCGCGTGCGGCGGATGCGGCGGCTGCTGGGCGGGCGGGTGTATTGGCAGGTACCAGCACGCTGTGGCAGGTATTGCAGTGCGGGCGGGTGTGGCTGATGCGGGCGCGGTATTTGCAGGCTGCGGCTCGCACCCTGTCGGGGCAGGGTGGGGGCGGGATGCGGGCGGGATGGCTGGGGCGGGTGCGGCGGTGTTGGCTGATGCGGCGGGTGGGACAAGTGCGGCGGTGCGAGCAGGTGCGGTTCCGCAGTGGAGCAGGTGCGGGGCTGGTGGGCGCGGTATTGGCAGGTGGTGGCGGGTGCGGGCAGTCAAATGTCGACACTCGGTGCTTACCCCCACCCGATGTTCCGAATCTGTGCTTGTGAAGATGTGTGCCGCACTATAAATTCTCGGGTCGTACGTTTACTACTACCATAACTGCGTACGTAAACACGATGCTGGCAGATGCACCCGTGATGAGCAGAGGTATTTATTAGGATTGCCGTAAAATTATCCCTGTGAAATCTATCGTTATATTGCTCTCAGGAATGGGAGTCCCAGGGAATGGTTCGACTATATTTGCTAATAAAGGGGTTATTGGAATTCATAGGTAAAGGTTTAAGCATAACCTGCATATCATCGTGTGTTCTCGATTCCACGGTCAAAGCAATGCAGTTACAAATAACCAATGTTCCACGTATGGGGTAAAAATGCCCAAAAAACGTATTCGCCGGGTGTCTTTTGGGGCTGGGAATGTAGATATTCGATGTTTTCACCCTATTCGTTCATGCATGTCGCTGTGTGAGTGGCTAACCGGCCGAGGTTCTTAAGGGAGAATGGGTTGTGGGAGCATCTGAATGATTCGCCCTCTTCCTCACCAACTTCTGGCAAGAAGAGCAGTAGCTTCTATAATGCTATCTCACTTAAAATGCTATACCATTGCAACCACATAAATGCTAACACCTGCTAGGTTACGTGCCGAGGCGTGAGGCTTACAACCTCACTCATGTCATGAGAAGCGAGCAGCAGGGTAAAGCGCATCGCGGCAACCCGACCTTCGTGGCCGCGGAGGGGCCCACGAACATAACCAGCGTGATGACGATGATAGGCTATTGATGATCATTACAGGGCGCGACGATCAAAAAGGACGAGCGCACGGGGCAGATCGTGATTGCGCGCATCATGCACGGAGGCTGCGCCGACCGCAGCGGCCTCATCGGCGTCGGCGACCAGGTGCTGGAGGTGAACAGCTTCGCCGTGCACGGCAAGAAGCCCGACGACGTCGTCCGCATGCTGGTAGGCATCACGTTGCCATGGTGACCCCGCGAAACTATCTAAAATGTTAAGGTTAAGTTAATGTTAATTAATGTTAGGTTAGGTTAATGTTAAGTTGTGTTTGGTTAAAGTGATTACGTCACCATAAATAGTAAAAAATAAAAAAAATATTTCCACTTTTTCACAAAATATAAGTAATTCTGTTCACTTTTTATGGTTAATTTGCTGCATTATACTTCTTATTTTACTATATTGTTCGATGTTAACATACACTCGTGACTCATACATAGCCCATAGCAAGCAATTAATGTCAGGAACACTAATATCAAATCCTCCAGGTTTTTTGGATTTTTAACTAGTTGAGAAACAATCTTATCAGGTAAGAATTTGACGATACGTTTAGTCCCATTAGTTCCTACTTTTAATGTAAAAAAATAGCAACAAAATTTACAAATTTTACCATAGAAAATTCGTGACGTAGTCCATTTAAGGTTTGGTTAGGGTTCAATTAGGTTAGGTTAGGGCTAGGTTAGGATTTGGGTTTGCATTTGAAAATAGGAAAATTATTTGGAATATGTTTATAAGTTCAAGTAAGTAACAAGCCATTATGGTTTTAAGTCAGATGTGAAAATAATAAATAATATTTATATATAAATTATAAATAATTTATAAACCAAACTGAATCACAATTTGTGACTGTAGATGGCGCTACAACACCCCGCTTTGATGTTTCTTAGCATAAATCATTATATCATAATAATAAAATAATATAACAATAATAGTATAAATCATAAATATGTTCATAGCAGGAATTTTGCATTAAAGATATTGTAATGAAATCTTGTAAAACGAACCAGACAAGTGTGACACCACAGTTTTTGATCTGCGTGTCTATATAATATGCTATATAATTGCCAAACCCTACCTAATTTGGCATAATTTTTTTTTTAAATATCAAAACCCCTAGCGCTTATTCATTCACATACCAAAATGAGCAAAATCCGTTGAAACCTAAACTGACTAATGGCAAATCGCATTTTGCAAAAAAATTGCCGTGGCTCGAAAGTACGTCGACTGGCGTGCTTTAAAATAGGACGTTTAATATGGGAGCATAGCAGTAACAACTATACCCAATTTCAAACATGTGGGGTCAAGACGGTTGCTGAGTTTATCGTTGGCCGGTAGCCAAATGTTGACGGACGGACGGACGGACGGACGCACAAGATGGACGGACAGACGGACGGACGGACGTACGACGACCCATGGCAATAGCTCAGCTTGACGGATGTCAAGGTGAGCTAAAATGAAGGATTTTCATCAGACGATCATGCTTTGCCCAACCCACACTCAATAACTAGAAGAGTTAGCTTACCAATTAGGATTATTGGTCTGCATAGGCCAGACTTTGGCTGTAGTCTGACTACATCCTCGTATGTCAGCACTTCCTTCGAATCAAATTCATCGTTGTTCTGCGTTTGGTACATGATCTTCTTCGGCTTCTTGCCATTCCTTAGTAGAGATTCACTCTTCGAGTTGCCAACCTGTGATGCCTTCAAGGCAAGGCGTCTGGAAGATTGAGGCACAGACATAATGTCATGCTTACTGGCACAGAAAACTCACAACTTGAATGAATGAAATCGTAAATACCTGAAAACACATTGGCAAGTCATATCGGTATGACCACAGACTTTATTTACTTTATATAGCATGTTTTCCCCCACAAAAAATATCAATTTAACATCTAAATATATATTTATATACAACTTCTTCAGCACTCCCTACTGTAGATCCATTAATTAAGATATGATACAGCAGCACAATTCTGGTATTCAGTATCTATATCTGTCAGCATATTGGCTATATTAATAATAATCTAGAAAAGATACCTAGGAAATCTCTGTAAGGTTAAGAATATAACCTAGGTAAGTTAACTAGAGTTCTGAGACGTAGAAACTACAACCTAGATAAGCTAACTAGAAGATGTACGTGACGTAGAGACTACAACATGTACAACCTAGGTTAGGAAACAAGTGGATTTCTGTGACATGAAGACTCTAACCTAAATAACGTAAACTATATTAGGATGTATGTGATGCAGACACTATAACCTAGTTTAGGAAAAGAACGGATTTCTGACCGCTGTGACCTCCGCACCGCGCGTCACTCACCTCTGCTGCAGCATCCGCGCCAGGATGAGCCCGACCGCGCGTCACTGCACCTCTCCTGCAGCACCGCGCGCCAGGAGAGACCCCGCGCTGCGCGTCACTCACCTCTTCCTCCAGCATCCCGCGGCCGGGATGAGCCCCGCCTGCGCGTCACTCACCTCTCCTGCAGCATCCGCGCCGGGATGAGCCCCGCGCCGCGCGTCACTCACCTCTCCTGCAGGCATCCAGCGCAGGATGAGGCCCCGCACCGCGCGTCACTCACTGCTCCTCTGCAGGCATCCCGTGCCGGGATGAGCCCCGCGCCGCGCGTCACTCACCTCTCCTGCAGCATCCGCGCCGGATGAGCCCCGCGCGCGCGCGTCACTCACCTCTCCTGCAGCATCCGCGGCCGGGATGAGCCCGGCGCCGGCGCGTCACTCACCTCTCCTGCAGCATCCGCGCCGGGATGAGCCCCGCGCCGCGCGTCACTCACCTCTCCTGCAGCATCCGCGCCGGGATGAGCCCCGCACCGCCCATCACTCACCTCTCCTGCAGCATCCACGCCGGGATGAGTCCGCACCGCGCGTGCACTCACCTCTCCTGCAGCATCCGCGCCGGATGAGCCCCGCGCCGCGCGTCACTCACCTCTCCTGCAGCATCCACGCCGGGATGAGCCCCGCACCAGGCGTCACTCACGTCTCTCCTGCAGCATCCACCGCGGGATGAGCCCCGCACCCAGGCGTCACTCACCTCTCCTCCAGCATCCACGCCGGATGAGACCCCGCACCGCCCATCACTCACCTCTCCTGCAGCATCTGCGCCCGGGATGAGCCCGCGCGCGCCAAGTTTCCCTCGTCCTCGTCGAGCTCAAAGCCGTGCCTGCCACCAGTGCGCATCGTCCCTGGCTGACAAATGTGTAGGATGTCGCGTGGCTAGAACGTAGGCCCGCCTCGCGACACGGGATTGAGCGCGTCCTCCGCCGGGTGTAGTCAAACAGCGCTCGATGCGCACCTGCACGAGCGACGCGTG
>NW_014577149.1:544831-550130 GCF_000485595.1 Priapulus caudatus
TCTTCCGCAATGGGATGGAATGTTAGACATGTTCTTCAAGAACCCATTGGCACAAAACTCTACGTGATACTTCTTCACCTCCTTAGGGTTACACGGCTTGCATTGACAAATTTGAGAAATGGAGGATCACAGCTTTTTCTGTTGCTGAAGCAGCGCAGATATTCCCTCGACTCCTAACATTGGTCGATGGTAATATCTGCACTGTAAATCCAGCCCAATAAGCTTGACACCTTTGCCCAAGGTCATTCCTCAGTGCGGCAAGTAAGACCAGCCCCATTTAATTCTTACGTGGCAAAACATCCTGCGTCTGGATTATTTCCACATGCCCATGTGACTACCATGGCCCAGAGCACTAGACATCTGGGATGCTGTAAAAAAGCTCACCTTAGCGCTCTCATCGACAGCATCTTTTCCATCAGCTTCAGCTGGCCACTAGCTGAAACTTTATCGCTACCATCGTAGATCCAGGCCTAAAAAAGTGTAAATTACCGACCAAAGTTAAGATATGGCATTGCAAACCTATTTATAGGAATAATAGGATCCATTGATTAGTGCAATGTTGACGAATGCCCTAGAGTACACTGGCACCTTGTGAGTTAATAAGCTACATTACGCTGAATAGGCCAAAACGATTATTAGTTTGTTGCCAATATCACTGCTGGGTTACATTACAAACAAGACTCCTTGAAATCGGTTTGTTGAATGATGTATCAACGTAATCATTACGTGCCATAAATGCCATCCAGGATCAGAGCGATGACGCTAACATTCGTATATTTTGGACGCCAGCATGAAACGGAGGGTCGTCAGCGGGTTGTAACCACGGCCCATGCGACTGAAACATGGAAAATAGACTAAAACACCACGTACTAATCACGACGCACGTGGACAGCCCTGAACAAAAAAGTTCCTTATTCACCGAGCGTCACGTGTTACGAAATCACTGGATGGATAGGCATTGCGTACGCCGAGCATGGTTGCGGAAAATGTCCGGTGCACTATAAATCTGTATATCACACCCACTTCGCCGGGCAGGCGGTGTTGAAACTGTAAACAACTGATTTTTGATTGGGATTTCAATTAGGCACATTTCTTAGAACCAGCCAGTGCTATTGGGCAAAACTTAATATGGCGTTTGGCTATAAGGTAAGTGTAACTTATTAACTAGCAAAGGTGCCAGTTACTCTAACATTCTTGTCAACATTGGCATAATCAATGGACCTGATTATTCCTCTTAAACGTATGAGAACATGATGTTTCACCACGACGTGAATCAACATGCCAGGAATGTCAGAAGCGATGGTTCAGTTGCATTGATTGAAGGGGACTACTGAGGCTATATGCAAATAAATACATAACTGACCGGCTTCTTTTTCTGCGATTGCCTTCTCTCATCTCCTGGATTTCTTTTGTTTAGGCACTGGGCCACTGTCAAAGAGTTGTTGTATACACTTTCGATGAACCATTGCTATAGAGTTCTTTAAAGTGTTCTCCCATATATACTCTTCGTTTCTATAATGTACGTCGATTGTTGCTCAATTAAAACTGACTTCTTCTCACTCACTCATTTGTGTCCTTTTTGTGGTGAGCTACAGTGTCATTGACACTTTCATTTATTCAAGAGTACATAATAGAGTCATATCTCTATTATGTACTCTTGAATTATTATATCTTATCTTATTGCTATAGAATCCACGTCCTCATCCTAGTCATGAATTTTATGGTTTCGTAATGTCAGTACATTTGCATACTTATGCATGTTTTGAATTACATTGCAGGGCCACCTGGTGTGGGCAGGAATGAGT
Source organism: Priapulus caudatus (assembly GCF_000485595.1). Lineage (NCBI taxonomy): Eukaryota > Metazoa > Priapulida > Priapulimorpha > Priapulimorphida > Priapulidae > Priapulus > Priapulus caudatus. Next base: position 546,637 of record NW_014577149.1, read on the forward strand.
TAAAGCACCGTCTGATAGCCAGCAATCCAGATCATTTTAAAACACCTATTCCACGTGAGTGAATTCACATTATAGTGAATGGGTCTACTTGTCAGTTAGGTTTCTCTTACTGCAGCAGTTCAAACGCTGCCTGTTGGGTGTGACTAACTGTGCATAATTATTATTCTAAGAGTTTAAGGAATTATTTGCCAGTGCCATTATTTTCCTTGCGTGGGTAGATCAGCAAATCTTTCTTCATTGCCCCCGTTACAAAGGTGTATATTTTTGAACCCCCCCCCCTAAAAAGCTCTCTGGGCTGTGTTGTTTTATTGACACAAAACATTACAGAAGAGTTTCTGTTTGTGCAGAAAACCTGCCTCGTGTTTTTCCCATGCTCCGTCAGAGAGTTGGTGCATGGCTCACACTCGCTCCTCATACTCATCAAAGCATTCCAAGAATGTGCTCATCATTAGCGACTATCTGAATTTACAAATCGAAATGTTTTCTGCATAGCTATACAGAAAGATTCCAACACCATATTTCTTTTATTGATCTAACATGCAGCATTAGTGCATGTATTTACGTCATGACATCTAGACATAGTGTATGCACAAATGGAACCAATTTGGAATCTCGAGTCTCTCGAACGCAGACGCATGCTGGCTGAAAAAGTGTTATCTAAATATATTTATGTGCAAGTAAAGCTCATTATTCTTATCTCGAATCTGAAGCCTTTCCCATGCAGACACATCATGGCTAAACATCCCTCATCTAGATATACTCCTGCGCAAATAGTACCCTGTACAGACTGCAAAATTCGATCCCACATTAAACTAGTCCGGGCGCATCAAATTGTAGCGTACAGACACAAAATTTGATCTCACATAAAATGAGTCACGGGTTGACTGTGCATGCTCAGTTCAGCTCGCTACATCACCCCGCAGACAGCTACTGTAGGGGATGCGAATTGCGAAATCTTGTGCGTGCTAGGCACCGGTTTGCGTACAGACACAGCTTAGAGCGGGATAACTTGGTCCAGGCCAAGTTATCCCGGGCTTGGCCGTCCTTCATTTGCGGGGCCAAATTGGTGCGGGCCAGCACGTATTTGAAGCGGGATAGCTTGTACACACTGCAAAAATTTGACGTGCACCTGGCCCACACCAGTTCGATGTAGGATTAAATTTGCAGTCTGTATGGGGTATAAAACTCATTTGAATCTCGAATCTCTCGCACACAGACACGTCGCGGCCGAAGAAGCCGACGGAGGTCGAGGGCAAGGAGTACGTGTACGTGTCACGCGTCGACATGGAGGCCGACATACAGCTGGGCAAGTTCATGGAGCACGGCGAGTATCGCGGCAACCTGTACGGCACCAACATCGACTCCGTGAAGGGCCTCGTCAACGCGGGACACGTCTGCGTCATGAATCCACATCCAGGTTAGGATTTGGGTTTGCATTTGAAAATAGGAAAATTATTTGGAATATGTTTATAAGTTCAAGTAAGTAACAAGCCGTTATGGTTTTAAGTCAGTAAAGAACTCTATGCAATGGTTACATCGAAAGTTATACAACAACTTGTTGACAGTGCCCAGTGCCTAAACAAAAGAAATCCAGGAATGAGAGAAGAATCCAGAAAAGAAGCCCAGTTATGAACTATTGCATATAGCTCAGTAGTCCCTTCATCATCAACTGAACATCCTTTGAACATTCCTGGCATGTTGATTCACGTCGTGGTGAAACATCATGTTCTATACGTTTAAAGGAATAATAGGTCCATTGATTATGCAATGTTGACGAATGTTAGAGTAACTGGCACATTGTGTAGTTAATAAGTACATAACCTTACATCCAAACGCGTATTAGTTTGTCCAATGTCACTGCTGGTTACTAAGAAATGTCTAATTGAAATCTGCAGTCCAAAAATCAGTTGTTTACAGTTTCAAACCGCTGCCGGTGAAGTTGGTGTGATACAGATTTATAGTGCACTGGACATTTTCGCACGCATGCTCGGCCGTACGCAATGCTATCAGTGATTTCGTAAACATGGACGCTCGTGATAAGGAACTTTTTGTCAGGGCTGTCCACGTGCGTCCGTGATTAGTACGTGTGTTTTACTCTATTTCCATGTTTAGTCCATGGCCGTGGCTACACCGCTGGCACCTCCGTTTCATCTGGCGTCCAAAATATACGGGCCGCATAAATGTTTACGTCATCGCTTGACTCCTGGATGACATTTACGGCACGTAAATGATACGTTGATACATATCAACAACCGATTTCAAGTCTTGTTTGTAATATAACCAGCAGTGATATTGGACAAACTAATACGCGTTTGGCTATAACAGTGTATACGGTAATGTACTTATTAACTACACAAGGTGCCAGTTACTCTAGCATTCGTCAACATTGCATAATCAATGGACCTATTATTCCTATAATGGTTTGCAATCCATATCTTACTTTGTCTGAATTTACACTTTTTTAGGCTGGGTTAGATGGTACGATAACGTTCAAGCTAGTGCCAGCTGAAGCTGATGGAAAAGATCTGTCTGAGAGCAAGGTGAGCTTTTTACAGCATCCCAGGTGTCTAGTGCACTGCCATGGTAGTTACGTGGCATGTGGCAATAATCCAGACCAGATGTTTTGCCCGTAGAGAACTTAAAATTGTTTGGTCTTACTTGCCGCACTGAGGAATGACCTTGGGCAAAGGTATCAGCTTCTTGGGCTGGATTACAGTGCAAATATTCCATGCCCAATGTTAGGAGTCCGAGTGAGATCTGCGTGCTTCAGCAACAGAAAAAGCTGTTGATCCCCATTCTCAAATTGTAATGCAAGCCGTGTAACCCGTATAGGGAGGTGAGTAATATCACGTAGAGTTGTGCCATGTCCTTGAAGAAATGTCTAACATTCCATCCCATTGCGGAAGAAGGGTGTACAACTTATGCAGAGTCAAGCCCTGAGTTACAGTGTATCTTGTTCTAGGGCAATCAGTTTACGTCCAAGTTTCTCTGTGATTTCCAGCTATATGTATGGTGGGTGTGGGGGTGGGGGGATTTCTGCACTGCAAATCTATTGCCCACTATTGTACTAATTTTAATATATTCATTTCGTTATTTTATGTATTTTTAGTGTTTTATATCTCTGTACACTGTGTTGGTCACAGGGTATTATTATTGTTATTTGCATATAGTTCTTAGCATGTTTTATCCCTCAGTTGTACCAGGCTAGCTTTACTGTAATTCCTTCATAATGGTTAGTGCATTCCTATCTCACAGTATCCCCTGCATTCCCACAGGCTATTCATACTGTCATTTCCCCACAATGTTTCCACATGCTCTCACCTCACTGTGTTTTCACACGCTCTCACCTCGCTTGTGTTTCCACACGCTCTCACCTCGCTGTGTTTCCACGCGTTCTCACCTCGCTGTGTTTCCACACGCTCTCACCTCGCTTGTGTTTCCACACGTTCTCACCTCGCCGTGTTTCCACACGCTCTCACCTCGCTGTGTTTCCA
>NW_014577149.1:556367-567313 GCF_000485595.1 Priapulus caudatus
CAGGGATTCACAGGTGTGATGCTTACCTGCTATGCAGTGGGTGGGGATTCACAGGTGTGATGCCTACCTGCTATGCAGTGGGTGGGGATTCACAGGTACGACCGCCTACCTACGCAGTGAAGAGGCCTGTGCAATTGCCTAGGTGGGAGGTGTTGCCATTGTGACCCTACTGGAAGAACATTATTTATTAGAGAATTGACTGTGTGTAGACGTTCGATCATCGATTCTAAGATGATGTGTGGAAGGAGTGAGATTCTGCAAGTTGGGTCCTTGTGTGTGCGTGTGAGGGGGGAACTCTGTGGGTCAGTGTGCAAGCTAACTGCAGTGCATTAAATCCTCTACGATGTTTTAACGTGAGTACACAAAACGCATTTTGCTGACAATGGAGTGAAGTCGCAGCACGTTTATGGCATTATAAAATGGTATGAACAGCTGTGTCGGTGTACGGTGTAATAACCATTAGTCTTATCTTTCGATATTTTCTTAGGTAGTTCTTGAGGGTTTTTGGTCAGGCAGCACGGGGGTTCGTGTGTCCTCACTGTGGAGTAGCGATTTGGTTTAATGGACATTTTTTCATCGTTTTTTCGAATACGTTAGGCGCTGAAGCGGTTACGCAGTCCGGACGTGAGGCCCTACATCGTATTCATTAAGCCACCGCCGCTCGACAGGCTGAGGGAGACTAGGATGGATGGAACGCCAGAGCAGCAACTTAACCACGAACGCACATTCACGGTAATTAACGCGTGACGAAGGGAGAAGGGAAGGAGAGGGAAGATAACGAGGAAGAAAAGAATGGAAACAGGAAGAAGGAAAATGCGGATGAGGGTGAGGGTGAGGCAGAGGGTGAAGAAGCTAGGCTACAAGAGCTAGTGAGACACATAGGGAGAGAAGGAGAGAGAAAGCAGGAATGTGTGAGAGAGAGAGAGAGAGAGAGAGAGAGAGGGGGGGGAGAAGAGAGACTTAAAGTTTAAGAAATGCTGCATTGGCTGAATTCCATTTTAAGTTGTCTTTATTACACACGGTTATACAAAAAGTTTGTATTACACACGGCCATACCAAAAGTCTGTATTACGTGGATTGAAAAAAATAGCTAGGTGGTCTTGCCTGAATTTCAGTCATGTTCGTAATCTTTTAACGTGTTTTCCCTAAAAGTAAAATCAGTTGATATATCAGATTAGTCCGAAAATATTTGCACATAATCATGCCAACTCTAAATCAGGAACGAGAAACGAAAACACTAGGCAGAATAATTATAGACTTGCCTTTCACTAGTGAAAAAAAGTTTTGCAGTAAAGCTTTAATTATACCCCTGCAAACGAAGTTAGAATAGGAGTCATCTTACGGTCAGTCGGTCGGTCGGTCGGTCGAGCGGGTGGGCAGTTCGGTCGGTCGGTCGGTCGGTCGAGCGGGTGGGCAGTTCGGTCGGTCCATTGCAAAAAGTTTGTGGCGTGAACTACTTCCACAGTTTTTAACAGATTCCAACCAAACTTCCTACTTGATCATCATGAAGTGTAAATGTGCGGAATATATGTTTTTGCGTACGTGTCAAGGCGTTGCCATGGAAACCGTATTTCGCCTTTCTTTTCTTTTCTTTTTTTAATTCCATCATATCTTCTTGTGTTCCGTGTACTCTTTACTCATAATATATGCCACACCATGACTTTCCATTTCCCCTCCAACAAAGCGGTATTGCGGGGGTATTAATCACTATCAGTGATAGCTCAGTATGAAATGCTTGTATTTGCAGCAGTATGCATTTCTCAAGGTGACTCATTAATCTTGTATTTTAAAGGAGGCTGAACTCGAGGAGATGGTCCGTGTGGCGGAGAAACTAGAAAGTGCCTACTACCACTTTTTCGACCATGTTCTCGTTAACGACGATCTTGACGAGGCAACTAACGAACTGCTGCAGCTTGCTTTGCGCATCGAGAATGAAGCTCAGTGGGTTCCGGCGAGTTGGGAGCGGTAGTTTGGTGCTGCCCTATGATCCCCCTCTCACCCTCAGTCCACTCAGTCAAATACGTTTATCCAGTGTATATGCTTGGTCCTTCATGACATGTACATACTATACTAGGAGGACAAAGTCCACTTTATACCCGATAGCAGTGTTTATTTTCTCATTGCAAAAGATATTTCATCATTCACTAATCAAATTCTCGTTTTAATATCCTTACTATATACGTATATTATATACACAAACAATAATTTTGTCAGTTGCTGATATCTAATGGCTACATTTTCTGTGACGTTGCTAGAATGGTACATCTATTTATGGTCAGTTCTGTTGTAGGTTTACACATAATTTTATTTTAAATAACCAATCCACAAAGTGATTCTAGCAAGTGTTTACAATTGAGAAAGTAGGCCCTACTTGTATTTTCTAGGTGGCATCTAATTTGTTAGTGTAAATAACGTTCACCAAAATGGTCTGAAAGTATTTTGATAGTAGGACGTAGTAAAATATAAAAGCATATTTATAGTTATGGATGTGACATGTGGCAGTAGAAACTAGTCATACCTACTATTTTAACACTTTCATCTAAAGATGCGTTTGAAGCAAATGTTTTTTGACATTCGGTGCTGATTTCGTAAATTTTTATTTGAATCTCATTGTTAAAAGGTTAAATCTGTGCATCCGGTGCAGGTCTTCGATTCGGTAATTAATTCTAAATAACAAGTGAGTGATTTGTACAGCAAGTCAGTATTTTGATAGTGCACAGTATGAGCACGTGTCATATCAGATGTCTCTTTTAGCCTCGTTTTAAAACCACCAGAAACAGTGATGTTTTGCACCGGCAGCTTTTGCAGATGCTTTCATGATAGAAATCAAGAGAGGCAGGTCTTGTTGGGACGGCAACGATTGAGCTGTATACCGAGCCTACAGAAACTCCTTGTTTGTTTGTTTGTTTGTTTGTTTGTTTGTTGTTGCTCGTTTTGAAATAATTTCGAATTTGAATCGAAATTGTTTAGGTACCATGTTTAGAGATTTTCTGCTGGCTCTCTCTTGCATTTGTTTATTACTGGTCAGAGATTCATATCGGTTGCACGTACGTATTCAAACTAAACGCGCGTTATAAATTCTATGACGAAGAACAGGGTTTATTATTTCAATCGCCAACTGTATGTGGTGTTCATATGTTCGACATAATATTTCAATTGTCACGGCATGTATTGATGCGCCTTACTGAGTATGCAAAAATGCGCAAATTAATATGAAGTGATAACTATCAATAAATCTAGTCTGACTGATTAGCCATGTTGAGTCAAATATGTAGAATAGAGCCCCACGGCCTGTATATGTTATTCCCATTATTCGTCGTGGAAGGAAATATGGGAATATGACTACCTTTTGTAAAACGATCATAATTTATCTTTTTGTTACTTCTATACTGCTCTACTTTTATATATTTGTAGCCTAAATCATTTCAAGAAGCATAATTAGGCAGTGGTCTGATATTATATAATAATATCTTGTTCGTTCTCTATTTATATATTTGTTTAAAATTCTGTCATGTTATTACAAATTCATATTGATGACAATGTCTAGCAATGTTATTATCATGATCATGGCTATACTATTACTATACTCTTATTTATATCAAGTAAATAATGTAAAGTAGGCACACTCGTGTTGGATCTGGCGTGGATTTACTACATGTGTAACTAACAATATCTACAATCGTTGACAGCTGACGTTTTCGCAGGTGCATGAATACTAGTCTCGTTCTCAAGCTTTACTCATTCATGGTAAAATTCAACGCCGACCGTCTCTGCACAGAAAGATTATTGTGAGGTTGCGGTTATTAGGTTTAATAATATTTTGTATATATAAAGTATTACATTACAATATGATTAAAGTCTTGAACATTTGAGTACCAACTAGCTCAGAGGCTTCTCATCGAAGTGATTCTGAAGCTGTGAAGTTCAGCTGTTGTTAGCAACTCACGATCACCAGCATGAAGCGTGAATAAAATCACCCAATTTCAATAAAATAAACACTTATTTTCGTTCATTACTGCCTACGCGGCATATGCGCAAACGCATCTTCAGGTACTTTTTTGTCTCTTCCGTCTGAAATTCCGCAGCGCATTGGTACGAGTAATAAATATATTACTCGTTGTTATTGTACAAGTGACACAAATTAGGAAGCAGGTATGACGTCTGGTCAAATTATCAACGCCAATCTGCTGTGCACGCCATATTCAAGCATTGGTCGCATGTAACCACAATGTACTGTGATTTGTCAAGCGCTATAGCAGTTGTTTTATAACGCTTGCACACAATATCAAATTTTAAATTATTATTTAGCTAATTGATTAAACGCTGCCAGTAGGACTCATTTACGGAGAGTGAAACAATATTTAATGATGGTTGGTATCAAACAGTTGTTCAGGAGGGGTAGACACTGCGGCTATGGGTACCCATCGTCGCAAGTAAGATTGCATCAGAGCACGTATATCACATCCGTATCTATATATGTTCAGCCGAATTAGTCCGTACTCGCATAACTAGAGAACTCCGCAGCCTAGAAGAAAATCTATATATATAAAGTTGTTCAGCCGAATTAGTCCGTACTCGCATAACTAGAGAACTCCGCAGCCTAGAGGAAAACTAAAGATATTTTCAGAATCAGCACGTCTGGGAGGTGGTTCTGGGTAAAGCAAAAATTTAAAAAAGTTAAAAAGTTAAAAATTGATAAAAATTCTATTCATCAATTGATGGCGGGTGCGTACAGATTAAAACATCACGTACGTGTGAATCCATGGTGTATACCCTTAACGGCGCAGTTGCATAATCGCTAGAACATCCGTCTCCTACACCGGGATTCCGGGTGCGAGTACCAGCTGGGGAACTTATTTTCCCCTTTTTCCATTTTTTCCCCTTTACCTACCTCTTTAGTATGTATTATTTTTAATTTCTTACTTTTCTATATTTATTTTTTATTTTTAATGTTTTTTATCTTTTGATTTCTTATTGTTTATTTACTGTTTGCGATGGGATGGCATGGGATGGGATGCGGTGCTATGGGATGGGATGGGATGCGGTGCGATGGGATGGGATGGGATGCGGGGCGATGGGATGGGATGGCATGGCATGGCATGGAATGGAATGGATGGATGGATGCATGGATGGATAGATAGATAGTTGGATTTTTCTGGGGGATTTTCCTTTCAACCAAGCGGTCACCAACTACGTAACGCCACTGATTTCCCCGGGCAACGCCGGGTATCCCACTAGCGGGATTTTTTTCCCACTTGAGTTCCGGACCCACCATAGATGGTGTTTTGTAATATATGGTTGGATTATAGTTAGTATTAGGGTTGGGGTTTCGGGTTCGGTTTAGAGTTAGGGTTAGGGTTAGGTGGTATTCATTTTACATTGTTGCTTTGAGGGAGTCGAGTGAATGGAGTGCGCTGATTGGCTGTGGTCCGGAACTCAAGTGGGAAAAAAAATTCCGCATCCCACTAGGCATGGGATGGGATGGCATGTCATGAGATGCGATGAGATGGGGTGGGATGCGGTGCGACGGGATGGGATGGGATGGATGGATGGATGTATGGATTGATGCACGGATAGATAGATAGTTCGATTTTTGGGGGTATTTTCCTTTCAACCAAGCGGTCACCAACTGAGTAACGCCACTGATTTCCCCGGGCAACGCCGGGTATCCCGCTAGTATGGCAGATGGGGTCGTTGTCGTCGTATCAGGTACTACAGATATGTACCCGAGGTAGTTTTAGGTTGTTTAGTATTATGTTTATATTTTCATATAATTAGGAGGTAGTTTTAGGTTGTTTAGTATTATGTTTATATTTTCATATGAGATATGTTTAGGGTTAGGGTTAGTGTTAGGGTTTGGGTTAGTGTTAGTGTTAGGGTTAGGGTACACTTCTGTAGTACAAGTCTGGTACACTTTGTGTATACATATATGTACCTCGGTTACATATCTGTAGTACCTGATACGACAACGACCCCTTGAGCGCTAGGACATAGTGCTCTGATTGTTCGTAACAAATAGTAAAGCTTAGACTGACTCCAACGTCTCTGTGGATTGCTCAAAACAAGTTGGTTTGTTCAGCCCTCGACATTATTGACTCTGGTATTGTAATACAGTAGTATATATAAATATAAAATCTAACTCTGAAAATTCACGGAAACCCGTTTATGCAGCCAGCCAAAAAATCTCGGATCGGCCTTACCCCGTGAGATGTGACCCCTACGATTGCCAACAGCCCGAAATCGCATGCATTACAGCGTCCGTCGATGCGTATCGTTATTGTCACAACCCAGACCTGTAGTGTGTTAGCACAGCACCCGCGTAACCTTCCAGGGGGATTATACAGCGGAGTGTACCTACACCCGGTGTGTTTCACAGTCCGAGTTGTCCGATGTCGGATGTTTGTTGTCGGCAGCGTCGTGGTGTGCGCGTCGCTCCTGTCCGAACTGAGGAAAGAGCGGGATGTATCTGCTGATGGCTAGCCTGTCCAGGTAGCCGGTCACGTACGGAATGTCGTACGTGGCGAGCTTCGACGCGTGGAACGTGCTGTGCTCGGCACTCGTGAAATATATGATGCCTCTCTCCAGCGGCGTTCCTGGGAATAGAACGAATGAATAGATACAGTCAGTAGCTGTACTGTCCCATTAGAAACCCAGCGTCTCGGTGAACTCGGGGATGGGGGTGCGTACGGAACAGATGCATGAAGATCGGGAGATGTTTCACCTTTCGAGGCCTGCTGCTTTCGGGTAATTAACTGTTTGATTTGATTTCTCTACGAAGCTAAAGAGAACTGAAAATCTGCTTCGATGCCAGAGAACGTACGTAGTGTCTCTATGACCAAACTGCCAATAGAATTAGTTATCTATCATAGATACCCCTGAATAACTAAATAACTATTTATTCTTAACTAAGAATAACTATTTATTATTAATGAATTAACTATAAAATAATCAATGTTGCGATAACTAACATTGGAACTCTATCTGCGTGATTGTGGAGCAACGTTTCTCTCTTCCTACATGAAGTTTTGTTTGAGTAACGTACGCAAGAATAAAACGGCGTAGTTTGGTCCATTGTATTTCTCTGGGGGTAAACGGTTCTACACACCTGCCACTGTGTTGTCGAGGATGAATCCTGTCATACCTCCGACAAAGAAGCCCATAGATAGCAGGAGAGTTGCCACATCATCTAGCACTTGGATTCCTGCATGCAGCATCCGGTTACAATATATAGAACAGTGTAATTGTCTAGGTATCTTATAAAATAGATTATATATATATATATATATATATATATATATATATATATATCGGCTAGAGATCAGGCGTGACAAACAAATTATTCAAATATTACGTTTTTTACCCTGTAAATTACTTCGTAACCGTAATACTCCGTAAAAAAACACATTCTGTTTGTGCTAGCAGGACTGGTGGGCGCGCGTGCATGTGTGCGTGTGTGCTTGTGTGCATGTGTGTGTGTGTGTGTGTGTGTGTGTGTGTGTGTGTGTGTGTGTGCGCGCGCGCGCGTGTGTGTGTGCGTGTGTGTATGTGCGTATGTGTGCATGTGCGTATACGTGTGCATGTGCACGAGCGTGCATGTGCGCGTGTGTGCGTGCGTGTGTGCATGTGAGCGTGTGCCCTCTGAATTGTACTTTGACTGGCTAAAATATTACATACAAGTGTATTCGGCACTCGACGAGTTATCGCTGTTGCGCTCGAAGCTACGAGTGAAGATTGTGCCGTGCGCTTGTTCTACTTATACTACCTCGGCTATATAACCCTGACGACATCAAGCGTCAATAGCGTCGCGCAGCAGTTCTCGCGACGCGTGACATACTGCGTGATTGGTGAGGTCAGTAGGTACGCGCGTACCTGTGTCGATGACGTGCGGATAAGCCTTCGTAAACTCGGGCATCATGACACCGAGCAGCATGCTCAAGCCGAGTATGGTGATGTTGCGTGACGAATGCCAGTCTATGTACTGCAGGTTGCTGAGGCCGACGCCCGTGACGAGAGCCATACCGAGGCAGAAGATGCCGCCCGTCACCGGCACAGGCATCGTGTTAATCACGGCGCCGCATTTCGGCACGATCCCGCAAAATATCATGATGGCCGACGCTACGTAGATGAGATTTCGGCAGGCTACCTGTGAGAAGGCGCGAATAAATACAAACGATTCATTCATCCGGATTTTTTTTTACATATATATATTATACGGTAGGGCGAACAATCTCATGGCAGCGAGTTGCTCTGCTTGACAAGACATTGAAGATTCTGTTAATGAAACAAAAGCAGCGCAGTTGCGGAGCGAAAGCAAAATGCTCTACGAATGGGTCCATAAAGGACGAACTCCCTGTGATGAGCTGGCGAGCGAGATGTGTTAGAACCTCGAGAATTTATGTCGATAAGGCAATTGCGCACAGTGCACGCATCTATGACAAGAATCGAAGCCGTTATTCATGGATTCATATAACACAGGAATAAGTAGAGAGATATTTGGTATTTGGTATTGGCTGAGTAGTATGGCTCGATGAACGGCGGGCCTATCACTCTTCACATGCACAACTTTCTCAGCAGTCTGAGGCGAAGGGCGAGCAGTGGATGAGTGATGATGCCCACCAATTTTTTTTTACAATTACAAGTGCTTCCGTGCGTTAATAGATGGTTTTATGATTTTAACACCGGCAAACTAACACGAACCCTCGTCAGGCCCAGAGCTCCGACGGCCTGGCTGAATGACGTCACGCCTAGCCCGCCTCCCATTGCACCAGCAAAAAAGCAGCCCAGCCCTGCGAAATGAAGAAATGGGGCATGACGTAATTCACGTGGTGATCACGTGCATGAGTATCGGCACGCGTATCCCATTCAACATAAACGGCGTATATAATGACTGATAATGCAAACGTAACGTTTGCTGGAAGAATCTGACCCTTCATGTTGTGTTATTCCAAGAGTCCTTAATTACTTTATTTCATTTCGTTACTCGTATCATGCTAGATTATCGGTGCCGTGTTATGAGCATGCCCGATTTGTATATCTATTCTCTGTATACGTGCGCGCCCGCTCATCATATATATATATATATATCATAATATATATAATATATATATACATTTACCTTCAATAGTAACGGCTCTGTTGACTGCATGCTTTGGTGGAGGTGGAATCTCACATATCTTCGCACATGCGTAATAGTCTCCCGACAGATTCTACGATTCCCCGCAAAGACAGCGACAGTCACGGCTACAAACGATGCTATCGACAATGTCGGCATGCCTATCTGTCCTGAGAAATAAGACATGCTGGTTTTAACCCATATTACACTCTATACATTTAGATGTGTGATTATGTGTGGGGGCGTACGTGCGTGTGTGTGGGGTGTGTGTGTGTTTGTTTCTTTCTTTCTTTGTTCGCGCATACATGTGCGTATGCGTGTGCGTGTGTGTTCGTGCGTGTATAAATGCGCGCGCGCATGTTTGTGTGTGTGTGTGTGTGTGTGTGTGTGTGTGTGTGTGTGTGTGTGTGTGTGTGTGTGTGTGTGTATGTGCGCGCGCTGCGCGTCCACATTAAATAATAGGACGCGGCACATCGGAGTTTACTCTCCCTAAATCTACGTGGCTTTGTTGTTTCTATGTATATACGAGTGTATGAATTAACGCCCATAAATTATGTGCGATAACTCGCTATCTGCACCACAATTGCGCGCTGCCTGTGCGAATAAATACGCGAATGTGGTGAATTTGATGAGTGAATGTTGGTGAATGTGTTTTTAATGTGGTGAATGCGGTGAATTGCATGTGCTTTCGTGCTGACTAGCTGCACTCGAAGTATTTTGTCTGCTTGAATTAGGACTCTAAATATTGTTAGATTGCCCCACTACCCACGACGTAATCGGTTTCCCGTTGGTTACCTGGGTAGGGGATTTTAAACCAGGGCGTGTGCGCTATTGCGGCTGTTTTGGCATCTGTTCGCGCCCAGTAGGCAGGCTCGGAGGGGTCGTCGGGAAACACATGAGCAACGGTGAGAATCAGACAGAGAAGCCATCCAGCTATCATTCCGATGAGTATCTGCCGAGAGAAAATTACTTGTGATCGTCAGATAATAATTGTGACATAAGATCTAGGAATCAATGTTATGAAGCCAGAAAACAATGCGAGAGGGGTCGTGAGAACAAGAGACCGAGAGGGATCGAATGGGGAGAGAAGAGGAGAAATTAGTGAAAATAGGTATAGTAAGTCGGGATTCCATGATTAGTCGTGGCAGTTGGCTAGTAGGACTGAATCACGTTGCTACACTGCCCTGCCCTGTCTAATTTATAAGTTGTGTTAATTTGGTATGATACGCAATTAAGTTAAGTCTACCGAGAACAAGTGGATTTCATAATTAAGTCCAGGGTCTACTGTTATCATTGATACGTTTCCACCAAAAAAGTCACGCATGTATCGGCGGGAATTCTAGAAAGTACTCACCGGGAATACAGTGAATATTGGCAATTTCAGCGGTTTCCATCGCCCACTTCGCGTCCAGCTAGGTATTGGAACGGATACCTTACCATTAATATGTAAGGAGCAGATCAAAGCCACAGCCATAGTGCTATTGACGAGAATAAAATAGAAGCAGTGATAATTTGTATTGCAATGCATGGCTCAGTGTTTGTATCTCGTGTACAGTTTAAATTAAATGTGGAAATTTCATCGAACTTAATATGAATGAGATACTGTATCAGAACCCGCTTAAACGCAAGATTAGTATGATAAATATAAGGTTATACAACTGTTTGTGCGGAGATCTGATTATCCCATTCGAGTATTAATAGTTTTATCTTCACGCTAAGTTTAGCCAATGTGAATTTTTTTTTATCGTGGTAGCACTAAACCTTTATCACTCACATAAACAGTGGTAGAATTTCTGTCTCACGTTTCACTCGTGAGTTATAGTGATTGGGGTGT
>NW_014577149.1:567323-570059 GCF_000485595.1 Priapulus caudatus
GTGTGTGTGTGTGTGTGTGTGTGTGTGTGTGTGTGTGTGTGTGTGTGCCGGTGCGCGCGTGTTATATATATGTTTAAATTAAAGATGCTTCTGTAAAAAGACATTACTTACAAGATTGCTATGCCCCAGTGTTTGGAGCACATGTTGTTGATGACACCATAGATGTTTATACCAATAAGCGCCACAGATGGCGCTATTGTCAGTGGACCGATGAATCTCATGCAAAACCCCATGACGCCGGTCAATCCGATGAGAACTTGGATGGCAGACGCCGCCATGAACGCACCGCTAACCTAGAGTCAAGACCTTACTAAGCAAATGACCTTACTAAGCAAGACCTTACTAAGCAAGACCTTACTAAGTAAATGCAAACCTAATGCGCCCCGCTTTATAGGGTCTTGGATAAACTGGCACGTCGCTTAAACGACATTTTTCATGGTTCTCTGCCTGTTACGATGAAACGGGAACAACTGTATTTCGAAAGGGAAATTATAGTATATACAATAAAGAGTAGACATGGAAAAGCGATAGATATTCTAACCTCTCTCAACCTGACGATGGACAGATCGTTTTGTTCTTCTGGGCTCAGCGCTAGCGTCCCTGAACGTTACAGCAAGCATACTGTTACATAAAATGATAACAGATCTCCGTCATCAATTGCTACAGAGCAGAAGCACCATACTATACATAGCCATAACACGATTTCAATCCTGTACCTCGTACATATAGGACGAATAATGCTAGCCTTATTGGAAGTAAAGAGAACTCTTGCACGATATATTTGTTCTTGCAATGTGCAATGCAACACAGATTTAATATTACTGACGTACAGTTGTCTGGACACTTCCACTCCTCAAGCTTCATTAAACCAGCTATCGGTGGTATGAATGACGAGGCAGCGCCTTGAATAAGTGGGAGCCTGAAAACAACCAAACGTAAATCAATCAACGTATTTTCCAGTATTAGTTCAACTTCTTCGTCTATGAGTGGAGCTAATCTACGAACGCGCATTTGTCATGATATGCAACTTAAATTAGTATATCTGGAGATGCTTGCAGTTATCACTTCGCATACTTACTTATCACTTTTTATCATTATTTTTTCTCTATTGTTTATTATATTTTCTGTTTTATACGCGC
Source organism: Priapulus caudatus (assembly GCF_000485595.1). NCBI lineage: Eukaryota > Metazoa > Priapulida > Priapulimorpha > Priapulimorphida > Priapulidae > Priapulus > Priapulus caudatus. Next base: position 568,463 of record NW_014577149.1, read on the forward strand.
GATAATGGTGTTATGATTCTGCAATGATTCTGCTTGCCCATTTTTACGCGGCTGTGCCGTGTCGGACGGTGTACTGTGTGGTTTCAAAAGTTCATAAACTATACACGATAATAAACTCACATAAACAGTGGTAGAATTTCTGTCTCACGTTTCACTCGTGAGTTATAGTGATTGGGGTGTCCCCGTTGACGCGTATAACCTGCGTGGCATGGTGCGCCACCTACTGGTTAGATGTTACTACAGGTTCCCTGTACTTTTACGCGTAACAATGACAAGGAATACGCCTAATAGCACTGCATGCTGTAACAGCGTGTGCTCTAATTCGCAGAAATTTAATTAGGCAACAGCCTAATGTGCCCAGCAGGTTGGTCGTATGTATTCTACTTCAACGTTACGTATGTACACGCCCTATATGACTATGTGACTACGCCCGCCCACCGGGCACCACCGCCTGTTATGTATTTTTCTAATTTACGTGGATCGTAAGTTTTTAATCATATCTGACACAGTTGTCACGCACCGGGCCCTTGTACTGTATTTCACACATTTAGGTTATAAGACAGTATACGTCAGTATAAAAATCCGAACACAAACCTGAATGGTTAATGTCCGAAATTGCAGATTATATACACGCTCCGTGCCGAATTGAAGTGAACCTACTTAATTTGATTGTGCTAGAATGTAAAAAACAAAACAAAGACAAGACTCACAAGATTGCTATGCCCCAGTGTTTGGAGCACATCTTGTTGATGACACCATAGATGTTTATACCAATGAGCGCCACAGAGGGTGCTATTGTCAGTGGACCGATGAATCTCATGCAAAACCCCATGACGCCGGTCAATCCGATGAGAACTTGGATGGCAGACGCCGCCATAAACGCGCCGCTAATCTAGAATCAAAATTGTACTAAGCTAACGCAAATATCCTTAAATGATAACGAGCAAAAAATGATGCCGCTAAATAGCAAAAATACAATCTTTACGGCGTTAAATAGCAAAAAGACATTCCAACCTCTCTCAATCTGACGAGGGACAGATCGTTTTGTTCTTCTGGACTCAGCGCTAGCGACCCTGAATGTTACATCAAGCATACTGTTACATAATAAAATGATAACAGATATGCGTCAATACCCGGTGCAGAGCATGGGTACCAGAACGAGCACAATACATACGTGCACAATACATGCATGTTATTTATATAGCGCTTCGACTCAAGTCTATAGCGCTGTTCATAGCTGTTGAAGCGTGGATAGCCTAGTGGCATAGTAAGAATTCTAGTTAGCTAAGCGTAAATAAAGTATTACTGACGTACAGTTGTCTGGGCACTTCCACTCCTCAAGCTCCATTAAAGCAACTACCGGCGGTATAAATGACGAGGCAGCGCCTTGAATAAGTGGGAGCCTGAAGACAAGCAAGAATATTATAATCAACGTATACGTAGCCTACTAAGCTATCGCTATCAAGTATGAAGACGTGTATATATGTTATCATGTACGTCTTCTCTCTCTCTCGCTCTCTCGCCCTCTCTCTCTCTCTCTCTCTCTCTCTCTCTCTCTCTCTCTCTCTCTCTCTCTTCCCCTTCTCTCGCGCTCTCT
>NW_014577149.1:570069-573214 GCF_000485595.1 Priapulus caudatus
CTGTGTGTCTGTGTGTCTGTGTGTCTGTGTATCTGACTCTCTGCATGTGCGTGCGTGTGTGCGCGCGGTTGTGTGTACACGTATATTTCAGCCTTATTGTCACTATTGGGATCACAACACTGTAACTCAGTGCCCGTACGACATATGATAAACAATAATGTGGCGACTGACTCACCGCGCTCCGATGCCGGAGATGACGGTGGATGAGACGCCGACGACAACCAGCATCGTGCTGAACATCTGCACCTTCAGCGCCGTGTTGAACTCGCCGCAGATGAGGTCGGCGACGGCGATCGGCGCCGTGTAGATGCCGCCCAGGCAGACGAACAGTTGCTGTGGGGGAAGTTCCTACGATTAAACTGGCTGCAGCGAGGTAATTTTTGGTCCGAGCGAAAGTTCCTGGTTAAATAAATTTTTTCTCTTGCGTTTATTTGTGCTAGGGAAGCACACAGAAGTGAGAAGTGAACATGTAAGTAATTATTTCGGCTTGGTGTAAGATTTTTGAGATTTGGCATTTTTAGATATCCAAGAAGCCTCCACGAACCTTATCGATACAGACCCTGTATGAATTTACTTACTATAATTCGATCTAAATCGAAGGCAGACTTTATAGAAAACAGCATGTAGGTAAGGCAAGCGGATTTCTACCTGTAGGCCAAACAATACGGATAGATGTATCGGAGGCTTGTCGTCGATCCCGTAGATGAGCCTTCCTTTCTCGTCGTTGGAGTCACTGCCATCTCGTTTATTCTCTAAAACGCACAAATAGTATAAGAATATAGCAAATACTCAGCACACAAAACGTGTATTTTTCTGCGGTGATCATGTCTATGGTATTGCAACTTGCGAGGTGTATAGTATCATTATTGCTAGCGCTCTACTCGATGTAGAAACCTTTTGGATCTAATAGATTTACGGAGACAGTTTTCTTGTTGGTGGTCGCACTCTCGTTCTCATCATTTTCCAGCGGTTTCATGGCGACAACGTGCTCCACAATGTAAAAGTATCTACACGAATGTTGTACGGTACTTTATTCGATGCAGAATAAGCAACCTATACGTTATGTTGTGCAACATCTTAGGAACGTTGACCTATGTGTGAACAATAATAATCTATTTCTATATGTTTAGGCTATCATTAAGTCAATAAGACTTAAAGTCAGATAAGCTCCTCTTTGTGTGACTATCCCTGATACGTGGGATTTCCATTGCAATGGAAAACTGGTCGAGCTTTAATATTATGTTTTACTGTTTTATACTTACTGTTTATACACTATCTGCGTTAATAACCACGTTTTTTTCATATGAGTTATATTTTACATTTCTTAGGCTACGATATATATCAGCACAGAATTATGTTGTACAGCGGGGTCATGCAAGGTATTTTACCAATTTCGCCGACAAATATCACCGAGCCCGGCCAATCAATCCGTGTTAACCTATTAACCCTAACGTTTAATAGGTGTTAATCAACCTAGAGTAGTTCTGTTCCTCTGGGGTAAAATTATTGAAATCTGGTCCCCCGCCCCTCTAGGTCAGATACCTAGATACTTTCACGATAATTCAGGTGTAGCAAGACATAGACAAACCCAACAAGAAGATATGTGTGACTGTTGACGCAATCTCATCAGAGGTGACAGACTTTATTTTCGCACCGTAATTAAAATTAGCTATGTCACCAAAACACTAAACTCAATATGCAGCATGGTACTTGGTACATGTATACAGAAAATTCGAAACTGATAGTGAAAAAAACAAAAACAAATATAATCTAATACGTCAGAAATGCCGGCGGCCAAACTATAATGATGACAGGAAAACGCGGAATTAACACATGATGAAGCGGTCTGCTAAGCAGCTCACACATGACACTGAGAAACAGTCCATATAATATCAAATCTATAGTCCATAATAAAAAATTTAGTTTTAAAGTTTAAAGAAAATTTAGAAAAATAATAGTCCATTTCTAGTATGGACTCTTGATAACATCCATCAGTGGGCCCGTGACTCGATGCATGTACAACGCATTACTTAAGCCCGGCGCACACGTGAGTAATTTTACTCAAGTAAAATGATGCATGCGTCAAAATACTCACGCGAAATATTTTCAGCGTCCGCCGCACACGTGAGTAAAATTACTCAAGGTATAAGTGGTAATGTAGATTACGTGACTGTGCGCATGCAGCCAATACTGGGCGCCATAGAAATAGATAGATAACCATAGGGCTATCTAGAGATAATCCTATGGTTAATGATCCTAAATGGTGGATAACAATCCTAATGGTGGATAATCCTATGGATAATCCATATGGTTATCTATAGATAACCATAGGTTATCTATCTATTTCTATGCTGGGCGCAGTCATCTTTAAAATTAATTAAACGCATGCGCTGTGAGTACCAGTGGTGAGTAAACTTACGCAGCTAGCGCGCACACGTTGAGTATTTTGACGCATGAGTAAACAATTATCAAGCATGTTTGATATTACGTTTCTTGATGCAGGCGTCAGAAAACTCAACGAAAATTCGGCGCACACGTGAGTATTTTGACGCATGCATCATTTTACTTGAGTAAAATTACTCACGTGTGCGCCGGCTTTACAACAGTATTAACATCAGTCTTAACATCGTCTTTTTTGCCGACTGGGCCTCTAGATCTATCTATACACTACGTATGAGAAACTTGTAGCTTTACAATATATGTGTCAACAGCATACAAGACAGAGTTGATGCTAATATAAGTTATCCAAGACTAATATCAAGACCATTATTGCTTTTAGAACGGGTCTCAGGTCATGATGTTAATCATGCATGAAACTCAACTCATTACACAATTGATGAAATGAAAGACATAGCATCCAATAACACAAGTTTGCCTGGCGTCATAATCTGTGCGATGTGAGGTCAGGCATCTCATGAACAATGTCACTTAAAACACTTCCTTATATTACCTTAAAATACATTCAAATATTTACGGTGTCAATATATCGGCTATAAAACATGCTGTTGACAAATTGTGTAATAACGATCTTTTGGAGATGATTAACCTTGCCGTATAACAAACGTGTTATTGCAAGCAGTATAAACAAGCATTACCGTCACTCGAGCGTGTCGTTATTATTTCAACTCGGTCACATATATATATA
>NW_014577149.1:573239-580841 GCF_000485595.1 Priapulus caudatus
CTAGCTTAGTCGTGCATCAACAAGCTGCCGAGATGAAATCTTATCTTTATTTCTACCCAGATTACTCATGCGGAAGTGAGTAGCTGGGATGGCTTGCTCTGTCCTGATTCTGCACGCGCTGCTCATGTGCTTTCCCGACGACCCCGTCCGAGCGCTCCTACTGGGCGCAGAACAGAGTTCGAAAACACCCAATACCGACACACCCTGGTGTTAAAATTCCCCGTACCAGGTTAATCGTGACGATAAAGTTCAAGCTATACCACGACGACGTATTTCGATATCGCAAATTACTGCATGCACGCCGCTGATTCGAGAGAACTTCTTTCCTTATTTGTACACAGGATACTGCGGAAACACGGGTAGTACATACGTGTAGATAGCCGGCGCACCGCTGCGCGGCACGAACACACATACACACACATATGCAGCACACCACAAGAGCACAACACACATCATCACCACACTTCGGCACACACACACACAACACTGTGTAGGACACACAGGGGGCCCACACACACAACACAAGCGCTGCAGTGCACACACGCACACGGCGACGGACGGGCACAGAGCGCGACTGCACGGGGACGCACGCCACGCACGGCACGACGCACACGCACACCACACAGCACACGCACACGGCGTGGACACGCACACGGCAAGCACGCACACACAGCACACACCACACTGGATTATAGTATAGTATATATAGATATATATATATATATATATGATATATATCTAATTGTCTGACATAGTGACGTAATTGGGTCTCCACTATGAAAGCAGCATTTCTTTTTTTTCAGGACAAATAGGCATGCCAACATTGTCCGTAGCATCGTTTGTAGCCGTGGCAGTTGCCATCTTAGCGGGAATCATAGAGTCTATCGAGACTACTACGCATGGTGGCAGAGAGATATGGTGCAGACTTCCACCTCCACCAGCTCACGCAGTCAACAGAGCTGTTACTATTGAAGGTACATGTGCACATACGCTTGCACGCACGTAATATGAGGCGGTGCGTGGATGCGGCCAATGGGTCCGCGCGTGGGAAATCGAGCGGCGCGAGGGGGGTCCTGAGAAACACAGAGATAGACTACGGCGAGGGTTTGTATAATGCTAATAATGTACATGGTGCCCATAATTTAAAAAAAAACAATATGAGTAGGGCAAACTGTCATATAGATTGTGATAATAAAACAACATACAATGCAGCTAATCTCAGATTCTTCCCGATAACATGCAACAAATGCGCTATTATAAAAAAAAAATCATGATTGTCATGACGTCCTGTTGTCATGAGTTCTACATTCGACAGTTTGTTCCCATGCTCTGAGTGTAACTCATTTGCTTGATCAGTCATTGTATATAAAGTTATATAAGTTATATAAGTTATACTTATATAAGTATATAAGTTAAAATTTTAATGGGAATTATCGTGGCATGGCACGTGCTGATTCCGTGCATTACCATCGACCACACAGTGTTAGTGTTAGTGTCAGTGTCAGTGTTAGTGTTAGTGTTAGTGTTAGTGTTAGTGTTAGTGTTAGTTTTTGTAGTGTTTAGTGGCGTTAGGTGTCAGTGGTCAGTGATCAGTGTCAGTGGGTTAGATGTTAGTGTTAGTGGTAGTGTTAGTGTTCAGTGTTAGTGTTAGGTGTCAGTGTGCAGTGTTAGTGTTAGTGGTTAGGTGCGTTAGTGTTAGTGTTTAAGTGTTAGTGTCAGTGTCAGTGTTGAGTGTCAGCTGTTTAGTGTTTAGCTGTTAGTGTTAGTGTTAGTGTTAAGTGTTAGTGTTTAGGTGCTTACAGTGTTAAGTGTTAGTGTGCAGTGTTAGTGTCAGTGTTAGTGTTAGTGTTAGTGTTAGTGTTAGTTGTTAGTGTAAGTGTTTCAGTGTTAGGTTGTTAGTGTCAGTGGTCAGTGTCAGTGTCCAGTGCTCCAGGTGTACAGTGTCAGTGGTCAGTGTCAGTGTCTAGTGTCAGTGGTCAGTGGTCAGTGTTCAGTGTCAGTGTCAAGTGTCCAGTGTCAGTGTCAGTGTCAGTGTTCCAGTGTCGCGACGTTAATATATGTTAGTGTCTCATTGGTACGGATAGGCTGCTGTTAAGCGTTAGTTTACTAAATAGTTTTAGGGTGGGCTCGTAAGTAAGTAACCTAGATGACGTCATGCATATCTTTCTTGCATTTTGTAGGACTGGGCTTGGCTTTTTTGCTGGTGGCAGATGGGAGGGCGGGGCTAGGCGTAACCTCATTCAGTAACGCAAATAGCGGAGCTGCCTTGCTTTGACGAGGTCAGGTGTTTTTTCTTGCCGCCATTTCACATTATATAAAATCACCTAACAAGCTGAACATAAATAAAAAAACAAATAGGTTATTGACTAAAAGTGGTACGTAAATCATCGGTCATGATTTCAAACACCTCTGGAGGTGGCCGGGATACATTATAGTTGTTTGAATCATGATCCGTGATTTGAACGTTACCACAGTTTTTAGAAAATATCAACTATTGTTATTTAATACGATTTTGAAAATGACAAGTAATAATACTGCTATACGAGCCTCAACAAATCTCGTGAGGCGTGCTGCCCGCTACAGGTAGCCTGCCGTAAATCTCATCTAACGTAGGCGGTCGGTCCCATCATGATAACTGTTGCGGTATCGTGCGCAACGTTTGGGGCCGTGATTAAACACGACATGCCGCGTGCCGGTTACGGCGGCATCTTTCTGCCTCGTATGGCTCTCGTGCACGGGCGTGCGGCGCTCAAGCAACCGTGTTTTGCAGTACATAGTATTGGCATTCTTCGTCACGCAACATCACCATACTCGGCTTGAGCATGCTGGCTCGGCTGTCATGATCCGAGTTCATAAAGACTACCCCAGATGCAATCAAGCCACGCGAGCCGCCCGGGTGAGCTGACCTGCATGGTCAATCAAACGGCAGAATGGCCAGGAATGCTGTAGATAAATTTTCTTGTGTCGGTGGTATTAAATGTGGGTAAATAACGTTAGCAAGGCTTCCGTTTATGTTAGCACGTACGGGTCACTGATGTTTGCGGCGATGTATCGCGTATTTCCAGTAAGCACAACGTTGCCTTGGACGTAGGTAATCGAAAATTTTGATTGAACAATTATAGGAACTCAGCGAGTGATAGTGAGGTGGCAACCTTCTATTCTATCAATGGGGCTTCTTCATAGGGGGCATGACAGGATTTATTACCGGACTAACACGGTGCCAAGGTGCGTAGCATCGTTACGTGCTCGACATATAGAATGGGACGCACAACGCTTGGAATTTATCCTTTCAACAATTTCTTAGACAAAGATGGGCGTGCCATAAATCTAATTCGCAAAATGCATTATCTTTGTTTAGTTAGAGCGTTCTATGATGATTGCGCAACTATACCTACTGCTTGGCTGTTTATTTGTTTTATTGCTCAGGAACAGGCCCGCTGGAGAGAAGGCATCATATATTTCACGAGTGCCGAGCACAGGCACGTTCCACGCGTCGAAGCTCGCCACGTACGACATGTGTCGCGTACGTGACGGCGGCTACGCTGGAACAGGCTTAGCCATCAGCAGATACATCCCACTCTTTCGCACAGTTCGGACAGGCAGGGCGACGCGCACGCGCACGAACGCTGCCGACAACAAACATCTGACATCGGACAAGTGTGACACAGCGGGCTAGTAACAACTCGGATGTAACAGAGCCTGCTAAATTACTTGAAAAGTAATAAAGAATATAGGCGCCGAGTTTGATATATATATATAATTATACAGCGCCGAGCCTCTCTCTCTCGTCTCTCTCTCTCTCTCATCTTCTCCGTGTCTCCCTCTCTTCTCTATGCCATCGTCTCCTCTCTCCAGAGGGGTCTCTCGGTCTCTCTCTCTCTCTATATATATATACTAGTATATACTAGGAGAGAGAGAGAGAGAGAGAGAGAGAGAGAGAGAGAGAGAGCTCGGCTGTATAATATATATATATATCAACTCGGCTATATTCTTTTTATTTTCAAGTAATTAGCAGGCTCTGTTACATCCGAGTTGTTATAGCCCGCCTGTGTCACACTTGTCCGATGTCGGATGTTTGTTGTCGGCAGCGTCGTGGCGTGCGCGTCGCTCCTGTCCGAACTGTGGAAAGAGTGGGATGTATCTGCTGATGGCTAGCCTGTCCAGGTAGCCGGTCACGTACGGAATGTCGTACGTGGCGAGCTTCGACGCGTGGAACGTGCTGTGCTCGGCACTCGTGAAATATATGATGCCTCTCTCCAGCGGTGTTCCTGAGAATAAAACAAATAAACAGCAAGCAGTAGGTATAGTTGCGCAATCACATAGAACGTCTAACTAAACAAAGATAATGATTTTGGAATAGATTTATGGACGCCCATCTTTTCTAAGAAATTGTGAAAGGATAAATCAGCGTTGTGGTCCATTCTATATGTCAGCACGTAAACGATGCTACGCACCTGGCACCGTGTTGTCCAGTATAAATCCTGTCATGCCCCCTATGAAGAAGCCCATTGATAGAAGTAGAGTTGCCACCTCATCTATCACTCGGATTCCTATAATTGTTCAATAAATTTTCATTACCTACGTCCAGGAACAGTTGTCGTACTGAAATACGCGATACATCGCAAACATCATGACCCGTACGTGTAACCATAAACGGAAGCCTTGCTACGTTTTTACCCACATTTAAATACACCCACAGCCAAGAAAATTATCTACACATTCCTGCCATTCTGCGTTGATTGACCATGCAGGTCAGCTCACCCGTGTTGATTGCATCTGGGGTAGTCTTTATGAACTCGGGCATCATGACACCGAGCAGCATGCTCAAGCCGAGTATGGTGATGTTGCGTGACGAATGCCAATCTATGTACTGCAGGTTGCTGAGGCCGACGCCCGTGACGAGAGCCATACCGAGGCAGAAGATGCCGCCCGTAACCGGCACGGGCATCGTGTTAATCACGGCCCCAAACTTTGGCACGATACCGCAAAGTATCATGATGGCCGACGCTACGTAGATGAGATTTCGGCAGGCTACCTGTAGCGGGCAGACGCACGAGATTTGTTATAGCAGTTATACTTGTATTTCAAAATCGATTAAATAAATAGTTGATATTTCTAAAATGTGGTACGTAAATCACGGTCATGATTCAAACACTATAATGTAGTGTTTGAATCATGACCATGATTTACGTACCACTTTCAGTAATACCTATTTGTTTTTTTATTATGTTCAGTTGTTAGGTGATTTTATTATTGGAATGGCGGCAAGAAAACACTGACCCTCGTCAAGCCAAGAGCTCCTATTGCGTTACTGAATGAGGTTACGCCTAGCCCGCCTCCCATTGCACCAGCAAAAAAGCAGCCCAGTCCTACAAAATGAAGAAGATATGCATGACGTCATCTAGGTTACTTAGACGAGCACCTAAACTATTTAGTAACACTAACGCTAACAGAGCTATCCGTACAATGAGACACTAACATATATTAACGTCGGACACTGACACTGACACTGACACTGACACTGACACTGACACTGACACTGACACTGACACTGACACTGACACTGACACTGACACTGACACTGACACTGACACTAACACTAACACTAACACTAACACTAACACTAACACTAACACTAACACTAACACTAACACTAACACTGACACTAACACTGACACTAACACTAACACTAACACTAACACTAACACTAACACTAACACTAACACTAACACTAACACTGACACTAACACTGACACTGACACTAACACTAACACTAACACTAACACTAACACTAACACTAACACTGACACTACGACACTAAACTCCTCAAGCTTCATTAAACCAGCTATCGCGGGGTATGAATGACGAGGCAGCACTTGAATAACGTGGGAGCCTGGAACAAGCAAACAAACGTAAAATCAATCAACCGTATTTTCCATTCATTAGTTCAACTTCCTTCGTCTATGCAGTGGAGCTAATCTACGAAACGCGCATGTCATGATATGCAACTTGATATTAGTATATCTGGAGATTCCTGCAAGTTATTCACTTAGCGATACCTTACGTTATCACTTTTATCATTACTTGTTTTTCTCTATTGTTTTATTTAGTTTCTTTTTATATCGCGCCGATAATCGGTGTGTTTATGCATTATGCAATGATTGCTGGCGCAGTTTTTAGCGCGGCTGTGCCGTGTCGGGACGGTGTCTGTACTGTGTGCGTTTCAAAAGTTCATAAACTATACGACGATAATGACATATCAGTTTTATAAGCCTCTAATGTGCGCATGTTTACTGAAGACTTACAAGGGTAGCAGGGTTCGAGCTGGGCTGGAGAACTCAGTGCACTGATATACAGGAGGTATAATATATTTATATATATATATATATTAATATATATAGTATATATATTCATTGTGTTTGTTTTGGTGTGTTGTGTGTGCCCCTGGGGGTGCTGCTCGCTCGCTCGGCTCGCTCGATCGCTGTGTGTGTGTTTGTGTGTGTGGTGCAGGTCGTGTGCCCCCCCCCCCCGCCTCGCGCCCGCCCCCGCCCGCCCCCTCCCGCTGCCGCTGTGTGGATGGCTTTCTGTGTGTGGGTGTCGCTGTGTGCTGTGTGCCGGCCGCGTGCTGGGCGCCGGTCGTCGGTGTGTGCTGTCTGTGTCGGTGGTCTGTGTGTCTGTGTGTCTGTGTATTCTGGGCACTCTCTGCATGTCCGTGCGTGTTGTGGCGCCGCGGTTTGTGTGTACACCGTACTATTTCAGCCTTATTTGGTCACTAATTGGGATCCAAACACAACCACTGTAACTCCAGTCCCGTACGACATATGGACTAAACAATAATTGCCAGCGACTGGACTCCACGGCGCCTCCGAGTGCCGGAGACTGACGGTGGATGAGACCGCCACGACAACCGGCATTCGTGGCCTGAACATCTGCACCCTTCCAGCGCCATGTTGAACTCGCCGCCACGATAGGTCGGCGACGGCGCATCGGGCCGTGTAGACTGCCCCGCCAGGCAGAGCCGACGCAACAGTTGCTGCGGGGGAGACGTGGAACGCGTAGCAAACGTTACGGCCCGCATAGTTACAGTCGTGAGAGACGATAAAATTGCCAAAGTACGGAAGTACGGAAACATGAAGGGTTGATGTGCTCTTGATGACGCATAGCATATCGGTCAATGTGCTCGTGATGGTTAATATAGACAATTTTAATCAATCATGCAGTAGTATGCAGTAGGTCTACTGACGCTTGAGAAAGCAAATAACGTACTTATTCTTTCGGTTAAATTGATACACACCATTACGGCTTTAGAATCACGGTGACCGGGGTTTTAATGCGGAATATGGGCTATAGATTTGCCAATCTTGGCGAAGTGATGAACTTACAATGCACATTACAAGAACGCGGAGTGCGTCTCTGCTCCTCGTCGTCTCGGGCTGCGGTCTCTCTGGCTTTTCTGCCTCTCTCTCTCTCTCTCTCGTCTCGTCTTCGCTATTATATTATATAGGTAGGGTATAGTAGTATATGAATAGATAGAGTAGTGAATATGAGGAGTTATTGAATAAGTTAGGTAGTAGTTTAGTATGTGATACTATATATATTACG
>NW_014577149.1:580866-593567 GCF_000485595.1 Priapulus caudatus
CACTAGAAAACTGTGGTAGGTCGATGTATGCAGGAATAGCAGTGCATGCCAGTTTCAATTAAAAATTTAACATTATATACTGCTAATAACAGTAAATAAAACTTATAATAACTTAAATAATAACAATTTACTACTACAACATTGCGACTAAGAATCAGCATGAAGTTACACTCAAGAGAATGAGAACAAACTGTACGAAAACTGAAATAAACAATCCATGAAAACACGAACGTAAAATGACAATCATAGACTTTTTATTCATTACATAATAATGAATAAGAACGAAAATTATACGATTCGACATTATTTCATCGACCGAGAAACAAAAAGAATCTGAGGATTAGCTGCCATGTATATGTAGTTTTATTATCACATCTATATGACATTTTGCCCTCTCTATTGATTTTTTAAATTATGCGCACCATGTAATTGTATAGCAATTATAAAACGGTGTCTATCTTGTGTTTTTTTTTTTTTTTTTTTATTTTTTTTTTTTTTTTTCTACACTTTACGTGCGGCAGACGTATGTGCATGTACCTTCAATAGTAAAGCTTGTTGACTAAGTGAGGGTGGAGGTGGAATGCTCAATATTTTTGACATGACTAGTAGTCTCGATAGGCTCTATGATTTCGCTAGATGGCAAAGCCGCGGACGACAAACGCGTGCTACGGAGCATGTTAGCAGGCTATCTCTGTCCTGAAAAAGAATGGCTGTTTATAGTGGTAGACCCATTACAGTCACTAGTCAGCACAAGTTAGTAGTTATATATTTATTATAATATATATATAGATATATAGATCAGTTTGTGTGGTGTGTGTGCGTACGTGGTGCTGCGTGTGCGTGTGGGTAGCTGCGTGTGGGTGTGCGTTGTGCGTGGCTCGTGTGCAGTGGTTGTTGCGTGCGTGGCGTGTGGTGTGTGTGTGTGTGTGTGTGTGTGTGCTGTGTGTGTGTGTGTGTGTGTGTTGTGTTTGTGTAGTGTGTGTGTGTTGTCTGTGTGTGTGTGTGCGCGCGCGTGGGTATCTCCGTATGTACTCCGTGTTTCCGCGTTCCTGTGTACAATAGGAAGAGTTCTCTCGATCAGGCGTGCATGCAGTATTTGCATATCGAAATACGTGTGTGGTATAGGGTTGAATTTATCGTCAGTTACCTGGGTAGGGGATTTTAAACCAGGGCGTGTGCGCTATTGCGCTTGTTGATCTGTTCGCGCCCAGATGGCGTCGGAGGGTTTGTCGGAAAACTGAGCAGCGGTGAGAATCAGACAGAGAAGCCATCCAGCTATCATTCCGATGAGTATCTGTAGAATAAAGATAAGTTATTCGGAGCTGTGATGCACGACTAGCTAGATGCATAGAGGAGCAATGACTGCTGGATCAGCATCATAATTGTTCATATTTAAAAAAATTGGTGGTATTTGTTTGAATATAGCTGTCAACCAGAGACGCAATGATAGCAAGAGGGGAGGTGAAAAGTCACAAAAAGGAAGAGGCAACAACAGAGAGCTAGACAGAGTGAGTCAGGGGTTAAGAGAGAGAGAGGGAGGCAGGGAAAGAGAGACACACAGACATAGAGGCACAGAAAAAGATACAGAGAGAGGGAGGAGACATAGATGGAGAAAAAGAGGGAGAGGGTGGTATAGGGGGAGAACGAGAGAGGCAGGAGAATGGCGAGCGAGGAGAACTTGAATACCAATGCGGGATTCCTTATATGTGGTTGTGTTTTTACTGAGAAAGCATCAAATACCAGCGGACATAAGTAAAACTCACCGGGGAACACAGTGAAGATTTGGTAACCTGAATGGTTTCCATCGTCCACTTCGCGTCCAGCTTAGGTATCGGAACCGATACTTTTCCGTTGATGTACAAATGCAGAGATCAATGCTACAGCGATAGTGCTGTAAAGTAATCTAAGTCAGTCCTCCTGTGACTTCGCCCGTGGGTGGTCGTGGATCTGCTGAATCCTCAAAGTTTGATATGGCTGGACCGTTTGGATCAGAGTGACTCCTGTCAGGCTTACGTCGGATGTCTCAACGGGTGTTGTGAACGGCTTTGCGCTGCCCGCGCAGAAATGAATCGATACCATCTTGCTTGCTTTAACCGGGCAGTTGCGAAGTTATGTTTCTCGTAACATAGGCTAACGTCTCTGTTGAAATCCCTAAGACGAATAGGTGTGCTGTGGTGTGAATCCGCAGTTGGCCAGATGCTGTGTCCGTGAAGTGCAGTGGTGCGCGCCTGCAGTGGCGCGAGCATGCCGGGTGGGGCGTGCGCGTCGCATATCTGTGGTGTTGTCGGTGTTGATGGCGATGTGTGTGGTGTGTGTGTGTGTGAGCGCAGGCACCTGTGTGCGTTGTGGCCGGCGCGCGCTCCAATTCGCTTTCACATCACCCCTCACACCCTGGTGAATGTGCTGTGACCGGTGGCTAGCGTCGTCTAGATATATGTTTTAAATGAAGATGTTCATGTAAAAGAATTAATTAAAGATTAGCTATCAGCACACCCCAGTTTTGGAGCACAATGTTAGTTAGATAAACATAATTGTATCACACATTAAGCAGCAAAGATGGAGCCTTTGTAGTCTGACCAGATGCTCCTAATGACCCAAAACCATAGACGCACCGGTAATCCCGATGCAGCACTTGATGGAGGAAGCCGACCAAACTCGAACCGAACCCAGTAAATGAGTAAGAATTCACTAGTAATTGCACAAACCCTAATGCAGCACAGATTCTATAGCGTATGGATTAAACTGACACGAAGCCTTAAAACAGAATTATTAACGATGGTTAGTCTGCACGCTTAGATGCAGGGAGAACAACTGTATTTACCGAAAGGAAATCTCATCAGTACTATACAATACGAGTAGAGATGGACAAAAGACGATAATATCTCTAAAACATCTATCGATGAGATGGCAAGATCCCGTTTTGTTTTATGAGGTAGAGTAGAGTAAACTGAAAGTCAAAGCAAGATACTTTAAATAAATGATACATGATTACAGTAATAAAGTGCCTACAAGAGAAGCACTAAATATAGTACCATATTTAATCCTGTAGCTCACGTACATATAGGACAACTAATGCATAAATTCTTGGACAGTAACTGTGTGTGTGTGTGTGTGTGTGTGTGTGTGTGTGTGTGTGTGTGTGTGTGTGTGTGTGTGTGTGTGTGTGAGGGTAATAATGCGTATAATAATAATAATACATATAATAATACATATTTAATACATAAACCTTTTACGTATGCGGGTTAATGTGCTCTTTTTGTTGGTTATATCAGGAGCGTATAATGACAAATTGTCATTATACGCTCCTGGTTATATGTTTATAGTTATTTTAACAGTCTTGCTCTGAGTGTGTCATGATATCTGATTTGTACCTGTAGGCCGAACAGTACGGAGAGGTGTATTGGAGGCTTGTCGTCGATTCCATATATGAGCCTTCCTCTCTCTTCTTTAGAGTCACTGCCATCGCGTCTATTCTCTAAAACGTACAGATATTACAAAAATATTGAAACATATGCTCAGCACACGAAAAGTTTTTTATTGGTAATGTTACGCCGCGGTGTTGCAAGTTGCATAACGTATAGTATTGTAATATTGTCATCGTTGACTTTTAAGTAAGAACCTTTTTCATTCGCTGGAGTCGTGATGCTTTCTTCGTCCGTAGTCGCTCTCACGTGCCCATTGTTCTCCACTGATTCCATGACGACAACGTCGTCTGCGACGTAAAATATAATATGCAGCAACTTTGCGCGTTACTAGCTTCAATATGATGCTTGCACCAACACCACAATAGACTACGCTCGCACGATTTACATCGCTATATAACTTGTGCTGTTCTGCCAAAATGTTTGGTGTCAAATTCCAAATGCTGTTTGCGGGGTCAGGGTTCGTGCATATAGCTCCCGCTGTGAGAGAAATCGCGCTCTTGTTTGTTGTGATGCGATAGATATCGGCTGCTGAATGGATTGACGGCAATGCATAGACGGGCTCCAGTATTAATCGTCCTGGTGGCCGAGCCTGGTTATTGGTTCTCGAGGACCGATTGAACCAGTCTGCGCTTTTTGCAATGCTGGTGCATCAATGTTGTTTGTTTGCTAGCATCTTCTTTAAATCGCCGTTTGTCATGCGAATGTTTAGGTGCATGTGTCTTTACTCGCCATGTATCATATTTCCTATAGTATGTCAGATAGTTCAGTTCACGCTTGTGTGCATATTCATCAGCACGATTAATCTTGGCGAATCATGCGCAACTACGATGTCAAACCGATCTGAAAGTTGCCTTGTATCTTTTTGTGCACGTGACCATAGCGGACCAATCAAATTCATGCGAAATATAGACGTAAAGGTTGATGAGCCTATTTACTCACGTAGTTCTATTCCACGGCGTCTTCTTTCTCGTCTGCTATTCCGTAGCATTGTCAAATCGTACTTGCCCTGTAACTTTGTTTTAGATTTCGTCTCTCGTCCTTTCCCCTGTTTTCGCAACTCACTGCATGGTGTTTAATGATATTGCCTTTAAAACTGAGTTGTAAGTTTAGGCTTCAACTCCTTACGCCAACATTATAACCAGTATGGCCTGAATATTAAATGATTATTAGCGATTAGTATGTCATATACTAATTACATAAACGGATGTTGTGAATAAAATTGCCATGGCTAGCCATCTTAACTGGTAAGATGTCACGTTAGACATACTTGTCTCGACCTCAATAAAGTATTGTGCAGAAGAGCGCAAAACCTAACTACAAGTCTCTACCTGTCTACCTTGAACAAGTCTGGGTCAGACCAGACTCAAGCACTCTCGCAAGCAGTAGCGATACAACCGAGTAGGTTCTGGTGCATACAATGCGGTCATTAAGTTGTGGGGTGTGGCACGGTTACGCGTCCGACTCCAGCTGGGTTGAGCGTGTCGGCGTTCTTTGACGATTTATATAATAACTAGCAGACTAATACCCGTACAACGACCTAATCGTGCCTTAAAATATAAACTTCATGTAAGTGACACAGTGCATTTCATGCAACTGAAAAGAAAAGAAAAACAACAAAAAATTTCGAGAAGAAACAAAGAGCGCAATTCTATAAGTGAGCAGGGGAAAAAGTGCTCAGTTGGAGACCATTTGGTTGAAAGGAAAATACCGCAAAATCTATCTATCTATCTATCTATCTATCTATCTATCTATCTATCTATCTATCTATCTATCTATCTATCTATCTATCTATCTATATCCATGCATGCATTCATCCATCCATCCATCCAGCCAGCCATCCCTCCATCCATCCATCCATCGCATGTCATGCCATGCCATGCCATGTCATGCCATCCCATCCCATCTCATCCTATCCCATGCCACCCCATGCCACCCATGCCATGCCATGCCATCTCATCCCATTCTATTCCATCTCATGGGATCCGATCCGATCCCATCGCAGTCGACCCAATCTCATCCCATCCCATCCAATCCCAAACAATAAAAAATAATATAAAGAATATAAAGAACATGAAAATAATAATAAATAATAATAGTAGTAAATAATAATAATAGTAAAAAAATGGTAATTTTTTTCAATTTTTAACTTTTAAATTTTTTTTTAATAAATGTAGTAAAATTTATGTTTTACATAAATTTTGAAATTAACGCTGAAGTGGCAGAAGTAGATACTAAAGAGTAAAAAATTAAAGGAAACTTGTTTTTTTCCCAAGCTGAGGTTCGAACGGCGAATTTCGGGTTATGAAACGAGCTCCTACCGACTACGCTACGGCGGCGGTCATGACACGCGAAATAATTTCCACGTACATGATGATTGAATTTTTACTTTTACAAATTTTTTAATTTTTGTCTCAGCCAGAACCATCTGCAAGACGTGGTGATTCTGAATATATCTTCAGTTAGCGCGATTAAGTGAAAAATCACGGAGAAAAGCGAGGTCAAACAAACACACACACACTGACACACAAGATTAGAGCTCTGCTTTATAGTAAGTAAGGATGGCGGAGAATATAGAACTATTAGTTGAGCTCATAGGGTCTATGTCCCCAGGGTACTGCCGGAACGTACCCTGGGTACGGTCCGGTATACCGGAACGTACCCTGGTCACTATTTGATATGGTTAGGATTAGGGTTAGGGAGTAGGCGTAGGCGACATCCCTAGACTCATTAGTGGAGTAGGCGAGGTACGGTTCGGCATATTAGATAGTACCAGGTTACGTTCCGGTATACCGGACCGTACCAAGGGTACCTTCTGGCAGTACCCCGGGGGACATAGACCCTCTCAGCATTAGTTGACAAGGTGAAATTTAGCAACGAATCGAACCAATTTCACGAGACGAAAGATTTCGCTCGGTGTGTTTCTATGTCATGTTTAAGGTGCTATGATATACAGAGCAAAATCGTTATCAGAATGCAAAATAGACAAGATACCATTAAATCTTTATCATGCTACCATGTAGTAGGCCTATATTTAAATATTGATATGTAACTTTAATGTTATTACTAGAGTTATATCTGAATGTATTGTGTATGTGTAGAGGGTACATTTATTTTACACGAAAACTTCAGTTACAATACGCTACACGATGGTCTATTTATGTCTAACTATGACTCGCTGCTGTTTCTTCTACTATTATTCTTTCTCAATGTACTATGTATCTATGTATCTATGTACTATGTATGTATATCGTGTGTATGGACACGAGTTAGTAATTACATACTGCGCATTGTGTATTTATATGTTGAACCTCTATCTGTTTTATAGATTGGTCATTTGCTATGCATTAAATCCCACGTTTTGTTTTTACGAAATGAACGATATTACCTATTTAACAGGGAAGCGCATTCTTTCCAGTCATAGCCTTTTTGGAGTTACTCCCGTATATTGTGACACTACACTACTACACAGCATTCCATGGAACATACGCAAGTACGCTAAAACGTATGTAGCGATAGACACGATAGTCAACGAGTTACTCTGCGAAACAATGTTAAAAATAATTATATTGAACAAATACTTAGTTCAAAGAAATCACCGTAGGTTTCTATGAGCTATATATGTTTTACCAGTATCGGTGGTCCATACGAGGTTATCCATTGCTGTTACGGGGAGATGGGCTCCACTCGCTGCTAGTGCTACTATGTATTGCCGCGATCCAGGCCGACCCTGCTAATATTAGCTGCCGTCACATGCCAACAACTTAACGTGCTTGGCTGAACGTGACTGAATAGATAGTTCTCAATGGGACTTGGGACCAAGCGTGACGCGCTGTTGGCTTGGCGCAGCATTAGAGCAGTGTGCACACACCTGAAAACTCCAACGTCTTGATATCAATCAATAGTCTTGATATGACGTAAATGAAATTAATGTCTTTATTAATCGTCTCAATCGTCTTGATATGTGACAGTGCATATCAAAAAGGGAATCATACCGGTCGCTTCCCAATAATACGCTGATGCGTTCGTATGCTATTATAGTTGTATCTATTAAAATTAAACATTACAGTTGTACTTTGTGTTACAAAACCTGCACTTGTGGTCCCAATCAAATGAAACAAAAATAGGTTCTAACTGCAGCTCTCGTGAAAAATAAGCTCAAGACACCTGCGATCTTCTCGGATACTTTAGCGTAGCTGCTTATAAATGTTAACGTGGTATATAGAGATGGGTCTCAAATTGAAGAAAAGCGCGCTAGTTGTGTTTTCTGTTCAAGCACTGAAAGCATGTTCTTGAGCATCGCCTCGGCAATATAGCCTCAGATATTTGCGCACGCATGCCTAATATCTGCTAAATTCCAGAATATTTTCCTGAAACTACATGTTTAAAATACAGATTCCGAGACATCATAATCTTATTGTAGTTTAGTACGAACAACGTTGACCTTATAATGTCTAACTTTACAAAAGTTAGATGTACAAGCCTCTTCACATCAAAATTTCTCAATAATTTGGTTAAAGTTATACTGCATGCACATTTCTCAAGGGCATATACTCCTGCCCGTTTTGAGCGCTTAAGTTTGGCCGAAATAAATTATCATAGCTGGCAACCTGACAAACCGCGAGCGGGATTTTTAGGTACATTAGCATTATGAAAAGGATCATGGCGGAATGCTGCGGCCAAAGTGATATTTTCAGGGCGATTTTGCCATGCAAATCTCTCCAGGGCATACCCCTGCCCATTTCGAGCGCGTAAGTTTGGCCGAAATAAATTATATTGGCTGGCAACCCGACCAACGACGCTAGCGCCATGCCTATGTACATTAGCATAAGAAAAGCATTATGGTGGGATGCTGCGGACAAAGTAAAATTTCTAGATCGGATTTTAGCATGCACACCTCTCCAGGGCATACCCATGCCCATTTCAAGCGCGACAGTTTGGTCGAAATAAATTATCTTGGCTGGCAACCAGACCAGCGATGCGAAACCCATTCCTCCTACATTAACTTAGGAATAAGATTGTGGCGGGATGCTGCGGACAAAGTGAATTTTCTAGGGCGAATTTCATCAAATATACATTTTTATTGCCGTTTGTCGACGCTACTCTCGCGCATGAATAGTAGGATATGATTCAGAAAGACATGTATTTTTGCGAAACTTTGTACTTTTAAAGCATAGCGTGCAAAGGGGCGAGTAGTTACCCACCATGCTGATGCGTTTTCTTAATATTTTGAAGGACCAAGTCGCTCTAATATAGCTCTCACGTAATATGATCTGTAGCATCTAATCTCTGTGCGCAAATGCAAAGCAAAAGTGATCATTCTCTCCTGAAATGATATGTTAAAAGTCGTGAAATTCCTAGCTTCACAACATCCCAATTTCGCGCAAAGGCGGTTAACATGATTTATAAATTTTTCTGTCGTTAGTCGGCGCTAGTATCGCACATGAACAGTCAAGTGTAATGCCGAACTAAATATAGTTTTTAAGAAATTATACGTTTAAAATATAGGGAATATAGAGCAGACTGGCGATCAGTTTCATGCAAAGAATTACATTGATAATGCCTTACATTTATTACATACAAGTTTATTACTGCCCCATCTCTATACCATTCCTATAACGCACTACATTTTAGCGGCAGATCTCTATGAGCACATCGTCAATACCTGTCAAAAGCAATGATTCTTTCTCGAAATTACATGTTTAAATGGAGAATGGAGAATGTACTATAGTGCAATGCGAATAATTGCGATCCTAATGCCTCAATCTACTATCGCAGATGTGTCCGAGCTTGGCAAACTATATATTTTTATTATATAGTATATATATATGATATTATGATATACATATATATATAATATATATATATATATATATAGTATTAATATACTATATTATAGTAATATATACTACCCTACACACACACTCAGCGAATAGTTTGATCTGAAAATTACGATGCTAATGTGCTGCAACTTTTCATTTAATATA
This sequence comes from Priapulus caudatus, assembly GCF_000485595.1. Taxonomy (NCBI): domain Eukaryota; kingdom Metazoa; phylum Priapulida; class Priapulimorpha; order Priapulimorphida; family Priapulidae; genus Priapulus; species Priapulus caudatus. Next base: position 590,276 of record NW_014577149.1, read on the forward strand.
TATTACTTGTATTAAGCTACATTTATCCTATATAAGAAAATAAAGAAATTCATCAGGAGTACATAATGTCATAAATTTGTCATGAAATACTCCTGATATATATATATATATATATATATGTGTGTGTATATATACTTCTTTGTAGATTTGTACTTTTAATCATTAATGCTGCGTAAATATTAATATTGAGACGTAAAGAAAATACAATGTTGGCAGCATCACGAATTCGCGCAAGTGGCGTTCGTTCGCGCATAAACCGCGACCAAATCCTCTCTACACGCAAGGAAAAAATTACGTCCGAGTGTTTAGCCCAACTACCTGCCGTTATTGTTGGCGGCAGGTTTTTACGGGAAAACGTCGTAGTAGTGGTCCAGCCTCTGCAGTACCCAGTTACGCAATGCCCGCTAACATTGGGCAGGACCGAAAGAACTGCAATAAAGAGCAACGAACGTTCGCCTAAATACAGACTGTGGCAGTCAGGCTCACTTACTCAGCTCGTGTCTATAGGCCCACCGTAGCTAGTTTTTTAATTTATACAATTAAGCAAAAGTTTACAAAGCAAAAAAAAGTTCAGGTTCCATCGCTGATGATTGTTATCTGGTAGCATGGTATTGCAGCAGCTCAAATGAATAAAATGCGGAAGCTTGAATCGTTGCTAAAAGTGTCAAACAGTCTGATTGCCTTGGATTACACAACAACGAATTAGTTAGGCATACTCACATGATTACTGAAAAAGCTTCACGTTACACGTGGGCTATATCTATATTTCACGACTATTGCAAGGATCGTTTGCACCCATTCTGATTTCGACTGTATCGCCGACTCTAAAGAGAAACGCAAATCGATTGGTATTTTACGTGCAGTGATTTTATATGTTTTAAAAAAGAGATGTTGTAATGGCACTTGGAATCTCAAGTTTATTGACCGTCTCTTGCACAATCTCTCTATCATAACGGAGCTTATTCATGCTGGACTACCTTATGTGTAATTTCATATAAATACATCTACATATCCACACAGCGCGTAAGTGCAGCATATCCGCCTCGCTCTGTCTCACACATCCTCGCGCGCCGATGGATTACACCTGGACCATTTCCCCCAGTTTGACCAAATTTCCTCATCGGACAATAGATAAATGAATCAAATACTTCGTCCGAAGACGAAAGTCGGGTTAATAAGCAGTTATCGTCACCACATGAAAACACTGGGATTGATATTATGCTGTCCCTCCCTTCCGGGGGGCAACTCCATTATTCAAATGTACTGGAACGTGCTGCTGGACAGGTATATTTTGCCGAAACATGTATATTGTGCACATGGGTGGGTGTATCTAGATACCGCACATCCATCCAACTGATATTGACCAAATATCTGGCAATAAACAATATTAGACTCAATATATCACCAAGCGCCAATATTGGACACCTAATATATGGCAGACTATTCAACAAATATTCGGCAAAAACAAGACTTGGCCCAATTATCACGCAACCGATATCAGAGCCAATATTTGCTATATTGTACCAAGAAGGACACAACCCGAAACTGTGCGCAAAATTGCAACAGGGTATACCATTTTAGTGCAGTATATATGGGACAGGGTAGTAATTAGGGCGTCAACAGCGGTTTTTGACCGGGTTAGAGTTTTCAGTCTCCGGAAGCCCCCCCCCCCTACCCTGTCGAGACAAATGCCCCCCCCGGTGATGGCAAGTAAAACCCCTTTGACAACACCCGAATGTCGTAATTGAAACCTAAGTGCGCAATCAAATGCGCATTCGTAACCGAATGACATAAAATTCGCATTTCAATTATGTGATATAACCGTTGACACACCCGAAACAACCAAAACGGCAAATCCGAACGCAAATCCGAACGCAAACCGAACGCAAATCCAACAACAAGGCATTCAACAGGATCGTCACGAAGAAACACCACGTTGATCTTCATCATCCAATGCACAGGATGCTTTAGCGAAAGACACCACGTGATTTCATCATCCATCCCACAATCGCGAACAGAAACGCGTGTTGTAAAAATTATCGTTGCACAACACCGCCGAACCGAACGAATCAGAACCGTTAAACGAAAAATACTGCTCAATCCACATATCGTCATGATTGATTGAAATATATCTACATTGATGCGCATTACAACCATATCTGGGGTGTACGATAACCCGCTTGAGCGCGATCAAGATGCGGCGCATGCAAAGCGGCATTAAAAAGTTCGCCTTGGGTGTCAACGGTAACATACTGTATCTGAATTATAGTATTAAATGGCTGTTGGTTGGGGCACTATGCTCTCATCAGTGTTGCTGAGGGATAGCGTATCACGTGCCCGAGCGTGAGCCAGGCACTATTCCCTCCCAAAGCCAACACTATACAGCATAAGTGTGCCCCCAAACAACAGGCAATTAACTCGTTTTATCATGGGCATACATCATACTATGCCAATCTACTTTCATGCCTTATATACCTCTTATACTCGCACCTAAATTGCGCCAGTGCATTTTCTAGATGTAACCAAAACCTGCGAAACACACAACCACAATTCGGCCATAATTCGAGACTCTGCGTGGCGCCCAGACCAGGAAAAGAAAAAAGGAGATTCGTGACGTAACACTACAATGCGTTATAATAACAATGCGTCGCGTCCAAGCAATAGTGCCCGCTCAGGCGGCACCTATTGCTTCATAAGTGTTGCGAAACGTATGCGAATAGAATTTTCAAGCGAGTTTAATCGACGTGATAGGCACTAATACGCTCATATAGTGCATCTCGATTTTTAAAATCTACTCCATTGGTGGTTGAGCTGTGAGTTAGAGCAATTCCTAACGTAATTGGTAATGTTGATTTTACCTATATTGCATCTAGTGCCAATATATCCCGAGAAGCATAAACATGTGTAGCCGTCACTATGGTGTCTACATGTTCCGTGCTCACATGGATTCGGCAACACAATGATCGGGGTCGTCTGAACGCAAGACACTACAGAGAATTGACACGGCGCAAGCGACAATCCGCCGATTATTTTAACTCGTCTGACAACCAATTATGGCAAACACCGGACGACCCATTTCTCGTAAAATGATGAAATATGAGTAAATATTGCAATAAAATTGATAATATAATAAATACATTTTGATAATATCAACATACCGTCCACTGATTGACTGGTTTAACAGGTCTGTGGCTGTTTGACGCGTTATTCTTATGAAGGACTGCACTTAACTTGTGAGCTAGAAAAACACATTTTTGACTGTAATAATATTTTATCCTAACGCATATGAATC
>NW_014577149.1:595039-610161 GCF_000485595.1 Priapulus caudatus
TGTGTAATTGCCTGTTCAGTCGTTGATGTAATTGAATGTTCAGTTGTCGGTATAATTAGCTGTTCAGTCGGCGGTATAATTGTATGTTCAGTCGTCGGTATATTTGGCTGTTCAGTTGTCGGTATAATTAGCTGTTCAGTCGGTGGTATAATTGTATGTTCAGTCGTCGGTATATTTGGCTGTTCAGTCGTTTGTATGATTGGCTGTTCAGTCGGCGGTATAATTGTATGTTCAGTCGTCGGTATAATTGGCTGTTCAGTCGTCGGTATAATTGGCTTTTCAGTCGTTGGTATAATTGGCTGTTTAGTCGTCGGTATAATTGGCTTTTCAGTTGTCCCGGTAATTGTTATTTCAGGCGTTTGTAGAATTTCCTCTTCAGTCGTCTGTGCAATTGGCTGTTCAACCATCTGTATACTTGACTGTTGAGTTGTTTGTATATTTAACTGTTCAGTTGTCTTAGTCATTGTTACATCAATTGTATGGAGAATTTTCTGTTCAGTTGTCTCAATAATTGGCTGTTCAGTCGTCTGTAAGATTGGCTCTTCGGTTGTTTCAATAATGGTATCTTCACTTGACTGCATAATCGGTAGTTTAGTTGTCTGCAGAATTTTCTCTTCAGTCGTCTGCTCAGTCGTCTGTATAATTGACTGTTGAGTCGTCACAATAATTAGCGGTTCAGATATATCAATAATTGGCGGTTCAGATGTATCAATAATTGGCGGTTCAGATGTAGCAATAATTGGCTGTTCAGTCGTCGCAATAATTGGCCGCTTAGTCGTCTCAATAACTGTCTCTTTAATCGTCTGCACAATCGGATTTTTAGTCGTCTGTACTATTGACTGTTTATTTGTTTTTAAAATTGGTAATGAAATAAAATTTAGAATTGGCTGTTTTGTCGTTTCTAGAAGTGGCTGCTCTGTAGCTTGTTGAATTTGCTCTTCTGTTATCTTAACAGTTGGTTGTTCTTTCGCCATTAGAATTCGTGGTTCACTCATCGTTACAACAGATTGTTGCGCCGTTGTTAAAATGGATAAATTTTCCGTTTCTGGAATGATCCGTCTTGTAGTTTTTAAAATTGGCTGTTCTGTCGTCTGCCTAACTGACTGTTCAGTCGTTTGCCTAATTGGCTGCGTTGACGTCTTCCGAGTAGGCCCTTCGGTCTCTAACAATTTCTGTTTAGTTGTCTGTGCACTAAACCGTTTTGTTGTTTCTAAACTTGGCTGTTCACTTGTCTGTATATTTAGTTGTTCAGTTGTCTGCATAACATGGTGTTTGGTTGTCTGTACAATTGTCTGTGCAGTCGTCTTTGGAATTGTCTGTGCAGTCGTCTTTGGAATTGTCTGTGCAGTCGTCTTTGGAATTGTCTGTGCAGTCGTCTTTGGAATTGTCTGTGCAGTCGTCTTCGGAATTGTCTCAGCAGTCGTCCTTGGAATTAGTTGTCCATTCGTCTTTGGAATTGTCTGTGCAGTCGTCTTTGGAAAATTAATGCTGCGTAAATATTAATATTGAGACGTAAAGAAAATACAATGTTGGCAGCATCACGAATTGCAGTGCGTTCGTTCGCGATAACCCGACAACCTTCTACACGCAAGGTAAAAATGTACGTCGAGTGTTTAGGCCAACTACCTGCCGTTATTGTTTGCGGCAGGTTTTTCGGGAAACGTCGTAGTAGTGGTCCAGCTTGCAGTACCCGTTACGCATGCCCGCTAAAGATGGGCAGGACCGAAAGAAGCTGCAATAAAGAGCAACGACGTTCGCCTATACACTTGTGGCAGTAGCTCTTACTCAAGCCGTGTATAGCCCACCGTAGCTATTTTTTAATTTACAATAAGCAAAAGTTTACAAGCAAAAAGTTTCAGGGTTCCATCGGCTGATGATTGTTATCGGTACATGGTAGTTGCACATCAATAGAATAAAATGCGGAGCTTGAATCGTTGCTAAGAAGTGTCAAACAGTCTGATTGCTTGGATTACAACAACAATTTTAGTTAGGCATACTCACATGATTCTGGAAACTAGCTTCACGTTACACGGTGGGCTAGATCTATTTCGGATCTTGCAAGGATCGTTGCACATTCTGTTTTCGACTGTATCGCCACTTAAAGAGAAAACGCAATCGTATTGGTATTTTACGTGCATGATTTATATGTTTTAAAAACAGATGTTTAATTGCTTGGAATCTCAAGTTATTGACGTCTCTTGCACAATTTCCTATAACAAACGGACTTATTCATCTGGACTACCTTAGTGTGTACATTTACAGTATAAACTACATACATTCCACAGCGCGTAGTTGCACATATCCGCCTCCTCGTCTGAAATCCCTCGCCGCCGCATGGATTACACCTGGACCATTTCCCCCAGTTTGACCAATTTCCTATCGGAAATAGGATAAATGAATCAAATGACTTGGCCGAAGAGAAGTCGGGTTAATAAGCAGTTATCTCACACATGAAAACACTGGGATTGATTCGAGACATTAGCTATGGGACACTGGGATTGATTTATGCTGCCCCCTTCCCGGGGGGGCACTCCCATTATTAAATGTACTGGGAACGTGCCGCTGGACAGGGTATATTTTCCGAACATTATTATTGGCACAGGGTTATCTAGATACCCACCCATCAAGCTGATATTGGACCAATATTGGCAAAACAATATTAGACCAATATCACCAGGCCAATATTGGACCAATATAGGCAGATATTCATACAATATTCGCAAAACAAGATTGGGCCAATATCACCAAGCCGATATTAGACCAATATTTGCCTATATTGACAGGACAGGACACAACCGAAATGTGCAAAATTGCAACAGGGTATACATTTTAGTGCAGTATATTGGGACAGGGTGTAATTTAGGGCGCAAAGCGGTTTTTGACAGGGTTAGATTTTCAAGGTCCCGGAGCCCCCCCCCCCTACCCTGTTCCGAGACAAGTGCCCCCCCCGGGTGATGGCAATTGTAATACCCTTGACACACCGAATTCGGTATTGACCAATGCGCATCAATGCGCATTGTAACCGAATGACATAATTCGATTTCATATGTGATATACCGTTGACACACCGAAACAACCAAACGCAAATCCGAACGCAAATCCGAACGCAACCGAACGCAAATCCAACAACGCATTCAACAGGATCGTCACGAGAACACCACGTGATTTCATCATCCAATCACAGGATATTTACGAGAACACCACGTGATTTCATCATCCAATCCCAATCCGAACAGAACCGTGTTGTAAAATTATCGTTGACACACCGCCGAACCGAACCGAATCGAACCGTAAACGAACTGCTCAATCCACATACGTATGTTGATTGAAAATAATGTGCATTGATGCGCATTACAACCGTATCTGGTGTGTACATAACCGCGTTGAAGCGCATCAATGCGCATCAAAGCGCATTAAAAGTTCGGTGTGTCAACGGTAAATACTGTACTACTTATATATTAATGCCTGTTGTTGGGGCACTATGCTCTCATAGTGTTGCTGAGGGAAGGTATAGTGCCCGCACGCCGGCTACGGGCGGCGGAGGGCACTTTCCTTCCCAAAGCAACACTATGACAGCATAGTGCGCCCAACACGGCATAATGTTTTTATAGTGATCAACATGGACTATGCAATTCTACTTTTTCATGCTTATATCCTTCTATTATATCCTTAATTGCAGTGCATTCGATGTAACAAAACGCGTCGACACAAACACATCGCCATTAATTCGAAACTCTTGCGTGCGCCCAGCACGCCCAGGAGATTTCGCCTGACGTAAACACAATGCGTTATAATAACAATGCCGTGCGCAGCAATAGTGCCTCGCTCAGGCGCGGGCGGGTGGCCCACCTATTGCTCATCAGTGTCTGCGACGTTATCGGATAGATTTCAACATTTATCACGTGATGCCACTAATACGCTATAAGTCATTCGATTTTTTAAAATCTACTCCCAGGGTTGTGTGGTTGGCTGTGAGTCTTTAGAGCCGCAATTCCTAAACGTAATTACGGTAATGATTGAATTTTACCTAGATTGCATCTAGGTTGCCAATAATATCCCCACGGAGCCAATAACAATGTGTTAGCCTGTCACTATCGGTGTCTACAATGTTCCGTGCTCACATGGATTCGGGCGACAATGATCGCGTCGCTGAAATTGCAACAGAAATTGACAGCGCAACCAATCCGCCGATTATTTTAACTCCGTCTGACACCACCAATATGGCGAAACACCTGTGACGGACCCATTTCTCTGCTAAAACTCGACGCTGAAACTATGATGCTACAATATTGCAATAAATTGACTATCTATATAAATACATTTTGATAATATCACATACCGCTCCACTGATTGACGCCCCCTAACAGTCTGTTGCTGTTGACTGCCCGTTATTCTTATGAAGGACCTGCACTTCAACCTTGGGGTGTAGCCTAGTAACTAAACACATTATTGCTGTAATAATATTTTATCCCTGTATTGCGCCTACTCATGAACCCCCTCCACCGCGCAGAGTCGCATACCTACGCCTCGTAACACAAACAAACAACACAACCCAAACATAACAAAGACCACACCGACAACCACCCACACAGCACACCCACCACGTGTGGCGAGCCGCACCCCTCGGAGGCGGGCGTGGCCGCAGTCGGAGTTCTCGCACCCCCCGCCCGCCCTCTGCCCCCCTCCCCGAGTCCGAGTCCGTAGTCTTCGAGTCGCGCCCAGCCCGTAGCCGTCCAGAGTCGAGTCCGAGTCCACCACTCACTCCGACGTCCGGAGTTCCGAGTCCTAGTTTTTGCATTAATAAAAGGTCGCACAGACCAACAAGGCACTTGCTTATAAGTATGTGTTTGTTTCAAAACATGGGGGGGGTGTTCTCCTGCCCCCTGGAATCTGTCACTTCTTTGCATGAAATAGAACAGTACAGTAAACCGCATAAGCGAGCCTTTTTGAGACCTAGTCTATATGTGTCCGACTTAGGAAATGACGACTTTCTGCGAGTCATCATTCTTGTCGATTTATACACCTGTATTTTAGGCTGCAGTGTTGTAGTCGAGTCCGCACCTCCCCCCCCGAGTCCGAAGTCGAGTCCGATGTTCCATTTGCACTCCCGAGGCAAGACCCGAGACCGAGACCAAGGGAAAACGGTTCTATGAGCCGGTCTTGGCCTCGAGACCTTACAAGCACTGAACCTCACCACATCACACACACACACACACCTACACACCACCACAGCACACACACACACACCACACACACTTTCACACACCACACACCACACACGCTGCTTAAACACAACAACAAACACACACACACACCACGCACGCACGCAAGCACGACCAAACACACACACACACACACACACACCACACACACACAATATACTCATAAACGGGTGCATTACCACTCTATATATTAGTATATTATATATATATATATATAATTCCAGAAGCTAGATAATAGTGGAAATCCCTAATTATCTACTTCTGATATATATTCTGATACTACTATATTATCATATATAGTATATATATAGTCACGAGTAGATAATAACATTGTGTAATTAACATAAATTAATAACATAACATAATTAACATGTGTTATTATCTACTCTTGATATATATATAGAGAGAGAGAGAGAAATCTCGTAATTTATCTCATATTAAAAAAATTTATAACCATTATTGCGTCATAAACCTAACAATTTGTTATTGCCTAAAGCTGAGAAAAAAAAGATTTCGTAAATAAGTATTTTAAATGAGTTTAACAGCATCTCATCTAACATTAGCTAGTTTAATACTCTGCGTGGAAAGCTATTTCGATACACGTCTCCTCGCCCTTTCTCGGCGCATTTATATGTCCTGATTGGACTTACCGATCCAATCTTGGGAGCCGATCGGGTCGGACTGCGGGTACTCAAGGTTCTCGGCTGATGCCAGAAGCGGTCCATAATGTGGTCTTGAATGTAATTCTCCAAAACGAACAGCTTGTGCATCGAAGGGAGATACAGTTATGTTTTTAATCGGTTGCACGATCGTGTGTAAAGTTATTGATTCTGCTGTCTTAGAATTGCCTGTTCTGTCGTCTGCATAATTGGCTGTTTAGTCGTAGATAGAAACTGGGGGGGGGGAGCTGGGTTTTTTCCAACTTCGGGGTCTGTGTAGTTGCTTGTTTAGTCGTTGTTGGGATTGGTTGTTTACTCGTCTGTGTAATTGGCTGTTAGTCGTTGTTGGAATGGACTGTTCACTCGTCTGTGTAATTGCCTGTTCAGTCGTTTGATGTAATTGAATGTTCAGAGTTGTCGGGTATAATTAGCTGTTCAGTCGGTCCGGTAGGTAATTGTATGCTTCAGTCGCTCCGGGTATACTTGGCTGTTTCAGTCGTTTGTATGATTGGCTGTTCAGTCCGGGCGGTACGTCATAATTGTTATGTTCAGTCGTCCGCGTATAATTGGTGTTCAGTCGTCGGTATAATTGGCATTGTCAGTCGTTGCGTATAATGGCTGTTTAGTCGTCGGTATAATTGGCTTTTCAGTTGTCCCCGGTAATTTGTTATTTCGAGGCTTTTTGTGAATTTCCTCTGTTCAGTCGTCTGTGCATTGGCTGTTCAACCACTCTGTATTACTTGACTAGTGTGAGTCTGTTGTTATTTAACTGCGTCAGTTGTCTTAGTCATTGTTACATCACATTGTATGGAGAATTTATCTGTTCAGTTGTTCTCAATAATTGGCCTGTTCGTCGGTCGTGTTGGCTCTTCGGTTGTTATCAATAAGGGTATCTGTCACTGGTGACTGCATCAATCGGGTAGTTTAGTTGTCTGCGAGTTTTCTTCTTCAGTCGTCTGCCTCAGTCGTCTGTATAATTGACTGTGAGTCGTCCACCAAGTAAATTAGCGGTTCAGATATGATTCAATAATGGGCGCGTTCAGACTGTATCATAATGGCGGTTCAGATGCTGCAATAATTGGCTGTTCAGTTCGCCGTCGCAATATCTGGCCGCTTCAGTGTTCGTCTCGAATAACTGTCTCTTTAATCGTCTTGCACAATCGGTTTTTAGTCGGTCGCTGTACTATGATGTTTATTGTTTTTTAAAATTGGTAATGAAATAAAATTTAGAATTGACTGTTTTGTTCGTTTTAGAAGTGGCTGCCCGCTCTGTAGCTTGTTGATATTTTGCTCTGTCTGTTATCCTTACACAGGCTTCGGTTGTTCTTTCGCGCATTAGGAATTCCGTGGTTTCACTCATCGTGTACAAGCAGATTTGTTGCCGGCGTTGTTAAATGCGGATAAATTTTCCGTTTCTGGAATGATCCGTCTTGTAGTTTTTAAAATTGGCTGTTCTGTCGTCCTTGCCTAATGACCTGTTCAGTCGTTTGCTCGACCACTGGCTGCGTTGACGTCTTCCGGTAGGCGCCCTTTCCGGTCTCTAGACCAATTTCTAGATTTAGTTGTCTGTGCACTTAAACCGATCTTTGTTGTTTCTAAACTTGGCTGTTCACTTGTCTGCTATAATTTAGTTGTTCAGTTGTCTGCATACATGGTGTTTGCCAGGCCCTCTGTTGTGTATGCTCACTTTGCTGTTTGTGCTGTCGTACAATCCGTGTCTGTGCAGTCCCCGTCTTTGGTTAATTGTCTGTGCAGATCGGTCGTTGGAATGTCGTGCAGTCGCTGCTGCGGAATTGTCTGTGCAGGTCCCGTCTTGCGGGAATTCGTTCTCAGCAGCTCGTCTTGGAATATAGTTGTCCAATATCGTCTTTGGAAGTGTCTGTGCAGTCGTCTTGGAAACTGTCTGTGCAGCTATCTTGGGAATTGTCGCTGATTCAGTCGTCTTTGGGATGGTCTGTGCAGTCGTCTTTGGAATTGGCTGTGTAGTCGCCTTTGGATTTGTCTGTGCACTCGTCTTTGCAATTGTATGAGCAGTCGTTTTTGCAATTGGCTGTGCAGTCGTCTTTTCAATTGTCTGTGCAGTTGTCTTTGGAATTGTCTGTGGCCAATCGTCTTTGATTGGCTGTCGCACTGCGTCTTGGAATTGGTTGTTGTAGTGCGTTTTGTCAATTGGGCTGAGCATGTCGTCTTTGGAAGTGTCTGTGCAGTTGTATTTGCGAGATTTGTCTGTGCAGTCTATTAGATTGTCTGTGTCACGTCGTCTTTGGGAATTTGGTTGTGCGTCTCGCGTTTTATATTGGGCTGTGCGCAGTCGGCTGGTTGGATTGTCTGTGCCAGTGCGTCTTTGGAATTGTCTGTGCAGTCGTCTTTGGAATTGTCTGTGCAGTCGTCTTTGGAATTGGCTGCGCAGTTGGTGATTTACCCGTCTCTGGACTGATCGTGAGCCGTGCTGTCGTCTCTAAAATTGACTGTTTAGTTGTCTGTTTAATTGGATGTTTTGTTGTCTGCACAAATGACTGTTCAGTCGCCTGCGTGATTGGCTGTGTTGACGTCTTCCGTAGCGGCCCTTCTTCTTGTGAAATTGACGATTTCGTCGCCTCTAAGGTTGCGGTATTTGTGCTCTGCGGAGCTGATTGTTTTGTACTCGATAGCGTTGTCTCTTCTAGCGTTTGACTCGCGGGCGTCGTCGCCGACGTAACACTAGTCGTTGTCGACGCTTTTGTAACAATTGTGAACTCGCAGCTCGTTCCAGCGTAGCCTTTCGCGCATGTGCACGACGGCGCACCGGTCGTCGGCACGCAGATGCCGTGCGCGCACGGCGGCTTACAGTCTCTCTGCGAACAGTCGTTCCCAAAGAAGCCCGATTCACAACGACACCTGTAGTTATCGCCCGTCACTTCGCATGCTCCGTTCTGGCAGCGGTAGGGGCCGCATTGACCTGCTACAGTAGTAAACATGTTAAAATGTGAACACAAACGCACGCCCTGCACGCGCGCGCGCNTGTGTGTGTGTCAAGGGGGTGCGTCTGTGTAGTCATGTAGACTCAAGCACACAAGCACCCACGTTCGCACAGACAAACCCACACACGCATTACATTAGCATAATGATTGCATGCAGGCAAGCCTTCAACAACAAACACTATTAATTTACAATTTACAATAGCTTTAACCTTGCTAAATATTTAAATATCTGTTAGAAATGTCACACGAAACACTATATTCGAACAGAGAGGGTATAATAATGCGAGATAGAGCAACGTGTCTAGGTTTACACGAATGTATAGTATAATGCAAAATGTAATTTGAACATGCTCATCATTTCTATCTTTGTCGGAGCAGCTGTTGCAGCTTCTTTGGCACATTCTCCTCATATAAGCCACGTTGATGTCGCATTACCCCTCATCTGCCCTCACGATGCAGGTCTCTAATATGTCCACGCATCCTATGATCCTGTCTCCCCGCTTCTTTGGGTTCCCGATGAAAGATATGACTTCTTCCAATTTACAGCAACGAAAATATGCAGTCATCGCGCATGACTACGTTATAATGCAGCACTAAACTCGAACACGATTATGGAAATCCCAATGTGATAACATCAGGAGGGTATGATATACATCTATATTAGATCTATATTAGATCTATATTATACACTCTTGATAACATGAGAAAGAAATGAATGAAATTGGCAACTGTTCCCGTACAATTCTCACGCCTCTACTATTACGCGTGAATATCTATATAAGGTATGAAAATGCGAGACAAGCATGCAGGTATTACAGCTAGAAATTTGGTATTGGCGACCATTAATCTATAGAGTATTTCCATAAATTAGCTGGAGCAACAGTTAGAAATTGCAATGTCTCCCGCCGCATTTGCAAGGTATTTGATTTACTCAAATATTTATCCACAGTTTTTTGGTAAAAACGTTTCCCGCGAATTACATGCAAAACGGCCAATATCCAGCGTGTTTTCACACTTAAAAGTAAATTTCGCGAATGCATTTTAGGCCGCCAAGTGACTGTGCGCGGTAAGAACTAAACGCTCTAGCGAATAGAGCAAGACGTCTAGTTTTTGACGTCTAGTTATTGATAATAACGGCAAATCCCGCAGTGCCTGTTATATCCCTATATATGTATACTGAGTCTGCACACATGTGCAAACCAACTCGTTATTTCACCTATCCAAACGCCGATTGGTTACGTTAGGAGTGCCGCTTGATGCTGGGGGGTCTACTGTTTGGAGCTGCTTTATGGGAGGGGGGTCTACTGATCGGAGCTGCTTTAGAGGGGAGGAGTCTACTGTTTAGAGCTGCTTTATGGGGGAAAGGGGTCTACTGTTTGGAGCTGATTTATGGGGGGTCTACTGTTTGGAGCTGATTTATGGGGGGTCTACTGTTTGGAGCTGCTTTATGGGAGGTCTAGCTGTTATGGAAGCTGCTTTAGTGGGGGGTCTATACTGTGTTTGTATCAGTTTTATGGGGGGGGGGTTTCTACTGTTATAGATGCTTTATGGGGGTCTTACTGTTTGGAGCTGCTTTAATGGGGGGTCTACTGTTTGGAGGCTCGCTTTATTGGGGGGGGGTCTGCTTTTTGAGCTGCTTTATGGGGGTCTACTGTTGGAGCCTGCTTTATGGGGGGTGCTACTGTTTGAGCTGCTTTAATAGGGAGGGGGCGTCTATACTGTTTGAAGCTGATTTATGTGTGGTCTACTGTTGAAGATGCTTTATGGGGGTCCTACTAGTTTATCAGATGCTTTATGGGGGGGGGTCTACTCTTTGTAGATGCTTTATGGGGAGGGTCTAACTGTTTGAAGCTGCTTTAGGGGGTCTACTTGTTTAGGTAAGCTGCTTTATGTGAGGGGGGTCTACTGTTTGGACTGATTTATGGGGTCTACTGTTTGAAGATGCTTTATGGGGGTCTACTGTTTGAAGAATCTCTTATGGGTGGATGCTACCTGTTTTGAAAGGCTTTATGGGGAAGGGGTGCTAACTGTTTGAAGCTGGCTTTAATGGGGTCTAGCTGTGTTGTAGCCTGCATTTTATGGGGGGTTCTACTGTTTTTTGGCAGCTGGCCTATGGGGGTCTATGACTAATTTTGGAGGGCTTTATGTGGGCGGGGCTTGCGTTGCGCTAGCCATCTTAGCTGTCATCGGCTACGCTCTGTCATCGCTCGCGGTCACGTGTAGCGCCGTAGCTTCTGCAGCTAATGGCTAGGGCTGGGAACGGCCTCCATCGCTGCTAGCACAGTCCAACGATCGCCGCCGCCCTTCCTACTCGTGAGGTTGACGCCGGTTACATCTCTTCACTGCGGTCGCAAAGAAAACCTTTTTCCTGAGCGTATTCACAATTTAACGAATCGAACTCGTCTAGCATTGTCGTGCGTTGTTTAGTTTCTATAGAGCATCTCTCTCGTAGCCCTGCGTTGTCTTGCGCCCGTTCTTTACTGCCCCACCGTTTACGCTTTCGGTAAACGCTTTCAGTGTGCAGAGGTACAGCTAATCACAGGCAACATGCACCGTCGATGTCACGCGCACCAGTTCCCAGAATCGCGCGGCGTGTTCACACAATCTCCTCTCTATGCTCTCTCTAGTGGTAACACGTTTGCGGTAGCCGCACATACTCAGTAGTATTTGTTCTTATATTTTAGCATGCATAAGATTAATCTTCAGTTATCGTGCAGAGAAATCCAGATGCGGACGTCTCATATAATGCTGAGAACTACGCAACTGATATTATATTTGTCGCATACGTGTGTCACACAGCCTGGTGTAACGTACGTATATATTATAATAGTATAGTATATATATAATATATATATAATATATACTTATATATATATATATTGTGTGTGTGTGTGTGTGGTGCTGTGTGTGGGTGGTGCGTGTGTGTGTGTGTGTGTGTGTGTGTTGTGTGTGTGTTGTGTGTGTGTGTGTGTGTGTTGTGTTGTGTGTGTGTGTGTGTGTGTGGTGTGTGTGTGTGTGGTTGTGTGTTTGTTGTACGGTTATGTACGACACAAGTTAATTTGAATTCGAAAGGGTCAGTCGCCTTACATTGTTGTCATGTTGGTTGCAATGGCAGCACGCGAGTTTAATTAGTTTTGAATGTATTTTGCATAAAGTAATCTGCCGATATTCATAAAGGCAGTCTGGCTTTGCGTTATGGTTCCGGATTCTGGCGGAACCATGCTGATGTCCTTTGGGCGTGAAAGTCAGATAATATCTTTATATGTGTGTATATACGTTCGGCGTATCGTGACATCTGAATTTATTATGAAATGAATGTTAATATTTTCGGGAGCACTCTGTCCCGGATGCAAGAATACATTTTCAGTGCATGCCATACAGAAGATATAAGATAAATTCAATGAATGAATAAAATATTATATTAACTAATTATTTAGTGTAATAACGCCTGGTGTCATGCGTCGATAGCGAATGCTACGGAAACGTACTAGCGTTTATTCCCTCTCAGTTTTTCTCCGACATCTTAGTAATAAATGTACCAAGCATGCCGGTAACTAATGTAGAACGCTATACGGGAGTATGGTGCTTACTTATTGCAGGACCACTTTGTATGGCGTCGAAAAATGGTGGTAATTAAGCATCACGTGGTCTACTGCATATTAGGGGAACAGTTTATATGGAAGATTACTTTAAAAGGTACACGGTATAATATTGCTTGCGGCAGCAATTGTGACAAGTCAATGTAATCTGTGTAAGCGCAATCGAAGCCGCAGTGAACTCCCTCTCTGTCTCTCTCACATTCTACAAGTTATGCTGTATAGTTGCTGCTGCAAGTTTTTCATGACGGAAGCAGTCCACTAACAGGAACATGCAACTACGATGACGCTTCTGCCTAGTAACCGTAGGGCTTTGTTTGTTGATTGTGTGTGGGGGTGTTTGCTTAATGGGCTAGTGGTGTGTCGAGGCGTTGTAGTAACGAACGCAGATATTATATATTTATAAAATTGAAATATGTAAATATAACTTAAGATACATATAAATTATATTTCAATTAGTAATATTATTTTTTATTATTATTATGCTATTTATATTATTTGATTTAACGTACACAACACACCCACTACACACACACAGCACCACACACACACACACACACACACACACACAGCACACACACACACACACACACACACAGCACACACATCACACACAGCACACACACACAGCACACACACACACCCACACAACACACATAGCTATATATCTATATCTATATATATCTATATATATATATAGTAATTTGTTTTTCTGATATTATAATGCTAAATTATCACGGCTAACTTTTATCACAATTTTTTAGCATAAATGCTCTACTTAGGCCTTCATTGTTCAATAGTACGCTTGCAAAATAAAGTCTCTAATATTCTGCAATGTTTTTCTAATTTTGTATTGTAGTTTAAGCATTATTCTAGTATACTGTTTTTATGAAATGTGCGCCTGACGCAGGCCATCACTCATGCAAATGGTCGGTGTGAATTATACCCCTTGATGTGAATTAGCGGTATTTATTTCCCTATCGGAATGTCTTTGTCCGCTCGCTGCTGGCATGCATGGCAGCCGTGTGACAGGTAAGACTGAGCTAAAGATCGGAGACCAATTCATGGCATCGCCGCTCCGAGGTGTGCCGAATGCGAATGCCTTGAATAAAGACGGCTACGTATGTATATAGGGTATGTGTCATGGCCTATCCATGCGAATAGCGTTCATGATGTCATCCGCAGGTTATTCATTGATATGTACAAACGCTAAAATCATTCTGTATTTTGACCGATACCATGGCTTTTCGGCGATATAATGCAAGCATGTGACAAGCATTCAGTGTCAAACAAAGAGCTAAATTCTGTAAAAAATGGGCTCGTAGCGTAACCTTCTCCAAGAAATGGCCCAATCGGTGCGACAGCTGGTCTCGTGACTTGAAAACTACATTTATTTTCGCAGCAAGCCCGTCACGAAAAAAAAAAAATTATCTGCGATCTGTGTGGGAACGTGATTACTTATGTCGGGTTTTTACAGATGTCCCGGCCTAATGGTCCGACGAGATGTATTAGGCTGCAGGATTGTGAACGGAACCCCTGGCGTTCCATATCCGGATTGCTGCGAAAGCATACGTTGCGACGAATCAGAGGGCAACTAACGCCGGACTCGTCGTCCGTGTCAAATCTACGTAGAGAAGAGCAGTCGTTGCTTATATTAACAAGCGCGAGAAACTATGCGTCTGTTACATAACGCGCATTGGATATTTATAATTATATAGGTGTGATGAAGGGGGTGTGATCATAGGTGTATGGAGATCAAGTTATGTATTCGTTATATTATGCGAAACTACACTTGTGTAAGTACGTGGAGTATTATGGGAGCATACGGGTATTTTGTCGTTATGATTTTTCGGATGTATTAGTTCTCAGGTGTATTTTATTTTGTATTTTAGTTATGTATGCGCATGCGTACCATCGCTTTCCGATCATCGTTGAATATTCGTAGGCAATGCAGTTTGTATGGTTACATTTGGAAAAAAATTATGTTGTTTATTAGTTTATTTTTGACGAATTTCAATTATATTTCTTATTTGCTTTGCCAAGATGTAAATGCTATATAAATCAATAAAGGATTAAACAAACTGGCAATAAACATTCGAATATTATTCATGTCTTTTCTCACACTTAAAATGTACATATTACAGTTAAGAACGGTCGCGAACATATATACCCACAAAACTGTTGAGAAAACAACATTTGTTGTATCTCCTTCGCGGACGAAAGCACGTGCGGTGAACGCAAGCTATTGCCTATAGAATTCCAACTGTTTACAATATATCTGCGGAACACGTGAAGTGAATCTGCAATGCATTAATTATTGTATTTGGTTAAACGAAGACAAATCGATCAGCGACCTATTGCTAGAAATATCATGATTGGTTACGTCATCATGAGTCTAACATTTGAAGTGAAGCACCATGCTATTTATATATTAATATTTTATAATGCCTGTTGTTGGGGGCACTATGCTCTCATAGTCAGTGGCGTAGCTAGGATTTTTTCAGCAGGGGGGCACTGGGGGCCTTACATTTTCGTGGGGGGGGAGCACAATATATAACTTTTCTTTGTATTATACTGTTCTAACGGCATTGTTACATGACTTTGCAATCTACTCGGCAAATATGAAGTGAATAAGAAAATCTGAAGCGCTCCATGTTGTTGTCGTCTGACTGAATAACAACGCTG
>NW_014577149.1:610186-612825 GCF_000485595.1 Priapulus caudatus
ACACACACACACACACACACACACACACACACACACACACACACACACACACACACACACACGCACACACACACACACACATATATATATATATATAATATATAATTTGTTTTATCTATATATAATGCTAAATTATACGGCTAACTTTTATCACAATTTTTACATAATGCTACTAGGCACTTGTATATTGCATTGTTGCATATACGCTTCAATAAAGTCTCTAATATTATCAATGTTTTCTTAATTTGTTATTGTAGTTAAGCATTATTCTTATTAATACTGTTTTATGAAAATGTGCCCTGACCAGGCCATCACTCGCAATGTCGGTGTGAAATTATACCCTTGATGTGAATTACGGTATTTATTTCCTAATCGGGAATGCTTTTCTCCGCTGCTGCAGCATGCACCGTTGACGGTAAGACGTACAAGATCGGAGACCAATTCATGGCATCGCCTCCCGGGTGTGCGAGATGCGAATGCCTTGATAAAGAAGGCTACGTATGTTTAGGGTATGTGTAGGCCTATCCATGCAGTGCGTTCATAGCATCCGCAGGTTATTTCATTGATATGTAAAACCTAAATCATCTCATTTGACCGATATCCATGTTTTCGGCATATAATGCAAGCATGTGACAAGCATCTCAGTGTCAAACAAAAGCTAATCTTGTAGAAAATGGGCTCTAGCGAACTTCTCCAAGAAATGGCCACGGTGCGACACTGGTCTCGTCACTGGATAAACTACATTTATTTTCCAGCAATGCCGTCACGAAAAAAGACATTATCTGCGATCGTGTGGGAACGTGATTACTTATGTCGTGTTTTTACAGATGTCCCGGCCTAATGGTCCGACAAGATGTATTAGGCTGCCGGATTGTGCAGGGAACGCCTGGCGTTCCATATCCGGATTGCTGCGAAAGCATACGTTGCGACGAATCAGAGGGCAACTAACGCCGGACTCGTCGTCCGTATTAAATCTACGTAGAGATGAGCAGTCGTTGCTTATATTAACAAGCGCGAGCAGCTATGCGTCTGTTACATAACGCGCATTGGATCTCTATAATTATATAGGTGTGATGAATGAGGTGTGATCATAGGTGTATGGAGATCAAGTTATGTATTCGTTATATTATGCGAAACTACACTTGTGTAAGTTCGTAGAGTATTATGGGAGCATACGGGTATTTTGTCGTTATGATTTATCGGATGTATTAGTTCTCAGGTGTATTTTATTTTGTATTTTATTTATGTATGCGCATGCGTACCATCGCCTTCCGACCATCGTTGAATATTCGTAGGCAATGCAGTTCGTATGGTTACATTTGAGATAAAATTATTTTGTTTATTAGTTTATTTTTGACGAATTTCAATTATATTTCTTATTTGCTTTGCCAACATGTAAATGCTATATAAATCAATAAAGGATTGAACAAACTGGCAATAAACATTCGAATATTATTCATGTCTTTTCTCACACTTAAAATGTACATATTACAGTTAAGAACGGTCGCGAACATATATACCCACAAAACTGTTGAGAAAACAACATTTGTTATATCTCCTTCACGGACGAAAGTACGTGCGGTGAACGCAAGCTATTGCCTATAGAATTCCAACTGTTTACAATATATCTGCGGAATACGTGAAGTGAATCTGCAATGCATTAATTATTGTATTAGTATTTAGGTTAAACGAAGACAAATCGATCAGCGACCTATTGCTAGAAATATCATGATTGGTACGTCATCATGAATCTAACATTTGAAGTGAAGCACCATGCTATTTAAATATTAAGCCTGTTGTTGGGGGCCTATGCTCTCATAGTCAGTGGCGTAGCTAGGATTTTTTCAGCAGGGGGGCACTGGGCCTTACATTTTCGTGGGGGGGGAGCACAATATATAACTTTTTCTTGTATTATACTTTCTATACGGCATTGTTTTGAAATTCAATTTTTTTATCAAAGCATGAATTTTTAGTGGGGGGCACTTGGGGGGGGACACAGACAATTTGTGGGGGGAGCACGTGCCCCCCAGGCCCCCGTAGCTGCGCCCCTGTTCATAGTGTTGGCTAAGGAGGTATAGTGCCCGAGCGGTAGCGAGAGCACTATTCCTTCCAAAGCAACACTATGAGAGCATAGTGCCCCCAACAACAGGCATTAATGTTTTTAGTGGCATCAAGGCAAATATGAAGTGAATAAAAAAATCTGGAGCGCTCCATGTTGTTGTCGTCTGACTGAATAACAACGCTGATCTCGCCATCTGTCGATGACTCAGGAAAACTGCTACAGGTAGGGGAAATTTAATTCAAACAATGCAAATACATCCATAAATGCAATAACATGAATAA
The DNA here is from genome assembly GCF_000485595.1 of Priapulus caudatus. Classification (NCBI taxonomy): domain Eukaryota; kingdom Metazoa; phylum Priapulida; class Priapulimorpha; order Priapulimorphida; family Priapulidae; genus Priapulus; species Priapulus caudatus. The sequence continues at coordinate 612,530 of NW_014577149.1, forward strand.
CAATGCGTCGGCGCAAGCAATAGGGCCCGCTCAGGGCGGGCACTATTGTTTCATAGTACCTGCGACGTTATCCAATGAATTTCAACGATTTATCACGTGATGCACTAAATTTGTATAACGCCCTCTGTTACCTTATGGGTACGGCCGTATATGTGATCGTATCAGTGGTAGTGACAGATTCGTGCCTTTTGGCGCGTGTAAGAGATTACCATTAGATAGCGTTGTTTAGTAGAGACACAGCGACAACTGACGAAAGAACAAGGTATAAACGTACAACATGTGTATTAATCACTCTA
>NW_014577149.1:612850-623689 GCF_000485595.1 Priapulus caudatus
GCTTCTGTGATAGAGGACTGTGATTGTGGCACCTCATTATCCTTTGCTGTTGCACCGATCATCAGTATGACAGGATGATTTTGAATTTCTGCCGCTCTTAATAGGCGTTCCCATGACTCACGATCCTGTGGTGAAGTCAACTCCGGGTCCTTATCATCACAGTCAAAGATACAAGCTGAGCGTGTCACCTTGGCTGGCAATTCGGTTCAAAGATCATGGCCATCAGAACATTTGCTGCCCTCGCTCCACTCCTCTCGACACCACCACCTCCATTATTTCGCTGAAAGTGGGAAAATAATCATTTATACCAGAAAATAAATAAATTATGACAGTCCTTTAGGAGCTATGTGAACTGTGACAGATATGACAAATGGGATGTTCTGAACTTCATCACTGAATCAATCTAGCTTGGATATCAAAATACAGGTACGCCAAAAATGTCAAATTACACAGTGACTTACACAGTAATTTTGTTTACACACTCCAATCTTCTCTGCCACCAGTGCTGTCGTGTCCGTGTGAGTGAGTGTCGAATGCTATAGATATTACTGTGAGTGCATGCTTACAGCTGGAACTAGCTAATGAATTTAAAGCTGATTGAGCTAGCGAGTAGCCTGCGCATAATGTGTTTTCTGCGGAAACAGATTTGAGTCTTTGCTTATAGAGTTTTTAAACAAAGGAAAAATAGTATATTTCAGTCTATACAATTATAAGGATCATAGCCATAAAGGAGTCTGGCACTGGAGACAATTATGTGAACTGCCCGTACAGCGGCGGTCTGTCAAGTGATGGGCTGATCAGGTTTATTTCTTTCACTCTAAGTATCCCTGCTACTTTTCGTCTTGTTGTTCTCTCTAAGCCATCTGTTCTGGGGAGGGCCTGCATAGATTGATGTGTTCTTAGGTTACTAAGAGGTGTGACGGCACAAGCAGTCTCGTTGAATGTTGTCACACAGAATCAGCCTCCACTGATTTAACCTCCACGCTATTTAGCAAGTGGCGCGCTGTCATCTGGTGTTATCGACCCCAACCAATGAAAGAAGCACACCCAATCGGCTCTGAGCCACAGGCAAGTGCGCCAAAAACGCCCAAAACGTTCAGCTGGAAGATGCTTCTGTTCGTAAGAACTCATGGCGCCCACAAATATGGCAACGTCTGCGTGTTCTCCTGTATGTGTTTTCAACGTGGCAAGGGATCATCCTTCCTCAATTATAACCCCTTTGCGAGTTCCCCCTCCGATAAATCAGGTCAAATGTGCATGAAATTACGGTTTCTCCATCGCGGCGTAAATAGGTTTTTCCTACGTAGTAAAATGGGGTCCTTCCCGGCAGTGACTGGACTTGTAACGGACAAGCTCGTAGCATCGCTTTGGCATTCGCTGTGAGCAAGCAAAATGTTCCTGCTTTCTTCTAACTCCCTGAAATTGCTTGGATTGGCCTCCAGCCAGTCCATGCCTCCTTGTCTCGGGTAGTACTTCTCCAAGTCCACTTCAGGGATACTGTGCTTCTTTTCTTCCTGTGGGCCCCACATTATACTGTCTCTTGCCTTTCCTCGTCCTGGCCAGTAGCTACTGGACGGTGTGCGTCCATCTATCATCAGTGCTCCCGTAAACATGTTGAAGGAGCCTCGCGTGAGCGTGTGAGAAATCGAGTCCGAGTATTCCGCTCCACCCAGTCTGAGTGAGGCGATTACCACTGGTTTTCTGTGTATCTGTTTCTCTGATTTCAGTTGAAGGTCGTCCATCTGGTCCGGTCTGTAACAGAACGTCGAAGCCTATCGTAGGAAAACCACCGAGACCTGCATATACGCCACATTAGCGCCGACAGCGTTTAACGGCGGACACTTCTCTGCCGACTCTAGAAGGATACTGGTATAAGTGATATATCTCTCTCAATGCGAACTTCTGGTCATTCTCCGCCTGAGTTGATGTTGTAGTTATACCATCGCAGAAGTTGGAAGAGAGTATATTTGCAAAGCATCCTTATTCCCATCGTCTTGACTGAGATCCAATAACGAGACGCTTTCTTCAGTGCAGCACTGATCTTCTGCCTTGTCTCCAGGCAGATTGGTGGCACCGCCTTGGAGTACTCAATATATACTCGTTAGAGTACCATGCTCTCACTCATCTGACCTCTCTGTATGATACTCTATGTCTGTCTCGTTGATTCGGTGACTAGGCGTTAGACAAAGCCTGTTTGGCGTATATATGTGTATCTGTTGCTGAATCGTCATATGGTTTCCTCAGAAGGCTCTCCATCGATGCCACCCGGGCGACGATGATCTGTTGTCCCCCTGCCAGAGCCCAACGCTGTGGCGACGTCGAAGGGCTCGTGACCTTGATGATCTATGATGATCGTCGCCCAGGTCCATCCCTGTCTGACGGAGGCCCTCATAATGCACTACTCCCTGCCGAAGCTGAGTATGTCTCGATCGTTCGAGTGACGACTTATAAAGATTATTTGAGTCCCAAATGTCCTCTCTCGACCGAACATATGATCGAGGGAGCCGAGAGTGGCTTCGAGGAGCCTCATTAACTCATGCGCAAGCACCAACGCACAAAATCAAAACTGAAGAAGATAAACTTTCCCAGTTTATTTGTCATTGGCCGAAGGTGTGTGGAGGCCATCCTCGAGATGGTGTTTTTGTGTATGCTGTAATACCCTTCATTCATGGTCATCGACTGATTTTTTCACGTAGGGCTATTAAGCCCGTCACGATGTTCTTTTCCGGTGATCGATGCTGAGCGTTAATTGCATAGCGTTACGTCAGCTTACAGAAGTCCGTCGCTTTATCAATTTTTGCTGGCCTCGCCGTTCCTTAAACACGGCGGTAAAGGATCATGTCCTCGTCGGTACTATCGCCGTCTCAAACAGCTCGAACAGCCTCCTTAACCGAAATGGTGTCGGCTGGAAAAGGAACTTTGCGGATTACCCTGTCCAACACTACTGCGTCCTCTTGAAATCTCTGCTTCAATCTGATGCATCGGTGTTTATAATGTGATGTTTGTCGCATTAGCTTGCGTTGTGTTGTCTTGTAGGCCGCAAGGGTCCGTTGTGCTAGTTTAAAGAACTACTTTGAGGAAAAAGCTCGGCAATATAAAATAAACTGAAGAGCTTGAAGTCGGTGTTGACGTACATAAGTTACCTTTACACATAGGATAAACATATGCATTGAGGCTGGTCACACATAAAATGCCTCATTAATTATTCACCAACATAAAAGGTTATATGCACATATAAAAATATAGCGCCTCATTACATATGCAACAAAATCATCTGCGCGCTTAACACACCGTTAAATACGAAAGCGCACACTCGGTTGATTCTACACACTAAAACTACACACATAGTGTTACCTAGACTGTCGACCAGAACCACGGTCACACGTCTTCGATAGCATGAGCAATAGAGGTAAGCCCGGAAGGTGGCGGTTTTTAGCTTATATAGGACGTGTGCCCGTTGACGTTCTCATCCTAGGTGTCGCTACTGTCATTGATGCTATAATGCGCTTTAATTTCATTCGAACAGGTGACAGCACTTTAGTCATAATGAGTCTTAAAACTGCTCACCTAATTACCATCTTCATATCCACGCTAGGGGCCGCTGTCGTCTATCCCGCACTGCGATCTTTGCGGTTAAAAACGGCCATGGTTGTTTATACAGGCGCTGTAGAATCGCCACGCCAAGCAGTAACACATCATATGCAGTAATGAACATCAATATCTATATTCAATATATGCCTAAACTAAATACATGGTTTACGCAGCTACATGCTTATACGTAGGCACGATGCATTCGATACGCGCTACGCAGTGCCATGTTTCAAGTACAAATGTATTATAACATACATACATATGTATTATAGATTATACTTCCTTGTCTCACACATCTATCTGTATAGTAGTATTTGCATGTATACATACATCCTAGTTATTTTAGATAAGTGTGAGATGACGATGATTATGTGCGTAGTTATCACACGCGCAACTAATTTAAAAGCGTGTTTGTATTATGTATATACTATAGAATGAACGGAGTTAATAACTGTGCCGAACTATTCTCTATCTCATTGATAATAGGTCCAGCTTTGAATTTGTACATGAGCAATAGTTTTAATAGGGAAAAAGACTAAGATCGGCAGGCGGGGCGGACTCGGCAGGTGTTATCGCCTTGACATTTATATACACGTTGCGAACCGCATCTAGATTTAACACATGGGTGTTCGTAAGGAGGCACACGCGACATCGCTCGACTTTGGAGCGGCTAGCTAGCTGGCAAGGTGTAAACGCGACCATTATATAGACATCGTGCACGTTGCGTTAATTTCTAAATAAAAACTTTTAACACTAATAGCGCACGTAGCACTGCTTACACTCTTTTTGGTATTAGGTACATGTTTAGAATGCGCGGTACGCGCCGCTATGTTGCAGGTACAAGTAGTTATCAATGCTGCTCCTTCTCCCGGTGCTAATAAGCCTGTGTCTGCGAAAAGCAAGTCAGGACGACTTTATATTATGTATATAATTGAAGGCTCAAAAGGCACTTCGTACCACACGTGGCGAGAAGAAACTTTGCTGCACCGATCATCCAGTCCTCTCTTTCCATTAGATTCATATCTCTTCTACTTGAGGGACATCATCTCTATGCTAGCCTTCTCGAGTCCGTATTCATTCTACAGTTTATACAACTCACTTCCTACAAACTGCATATATATATACAAGACCTCACACTAGAGTGGGCCAGACCACCTTGTGCACACAGGGATAATTCACTTTGCAGAACGATTGGTGATATGTTCCTGTGTATGATAAATCCCTAGCAGTACCTCTCTATCAAGTCCACCTTTTCACAGGCCGTCTAAATGATCCGTCCATGAGCGTGCTGTGCGCGAGTTTCTCAGTTTGGAAAAAACAGAAATATCGGTTTTGAGACTCGAGACACGTATCTTGGATCCACGGACCACTCCCCAAATATATGCATCCCAAAGCCTTACATCATAGGAGCGCGATATACCTACACGTAGTCGGATATTTTAGCCAGTATGTAGCCACCTAAGCCAAGAGTTCGCGATCTTCGAAAGGCACTCTAAAGGCACACCCTCCTTACCGTAAAAGGATTTACCCTACTCTTTGCTGCTCTGAGGGAACCAGATATTCCCTCACGAAGGGGAATGCAACAATTCGATGTCACTCCCCCTCCCACAGCCCAGTACGTGTTGCAACCCATTCCTCCGATGGCGGAAACATGCGTATTACCCTCATGCAAATCAAGAATCTTACCCAAGCCATAGCCTATGCCAGTTTCTCTGCAGCTCCACGGCGCTTCTCGGCGGTATTCAGAATGCGTCTTGAGCGGTGAACCCATGGCTAAAATTTAGTTGGAAGATATTACCGCACCGGGGACCCAAAGAATTTCAATACTAGCGCAGAGGTCAATACTATGAAATACCACGGGCATTCCGCGCCGGATCCCAGATGAGTTATGAAGTGCTAGTTTGAACCAGAAATGGGTCGTGTATAACGACATTGACCTGGGAAAATCCCATTACCCAGAGCCGGAGTGACTTGAGACCCGCAGTTTTCTCTTCGAGCTCACGGATGTTTCGGTGCACTCCCCGTTGATCCAGAATGAGTTCAAATGAGGCGTGAACCCATGGCTGACACCAATTACCTGGAAATTTACCAAAGCCCATATCTGGCCCAGTTTCTCTGAGCTCCACGGCACTTTCGGCCGGATCCAGATGCACTTATTGATAAAATAATTGTAAACATATAATTAAAATATATTTAAAATTATATCCAGGCATTGAAAACCAAATCCAATTTCCATGCGGACTTTTCAGAGCGCGCATACGGACACTGCCCAGATCCATCGCCAACTGTACCTTAGAAGTTTTAAAATGGAAGCAGGTGTTCAATTATCATTCCTAACACTGGTTTAATTAGATATCAGTCATTAAAAAGTAAATGAGACGATCACTTAGAAAAAACACAATGTGGCTGGACAACAAATACTTGAATCGCTGGATGGCACGAGTGACTAATCCAAAAATAATCAAAACAAACCGTTAATAGTTATTTTATTGATGAAAGCAAGGACATTGCCTCAGTATTGCAAAACTAGGGGTTTACATGTTTTTGATCAAATCAGTAAAGGCTTGCCACGCAAAAGAAACTAGTAAGTAAAAAGCCAAAAATGATTAATCATTAAAATATATGTGAAAAAACATTATATAATTGGTTAGTACATTACATTTGCCACATACTCATTTCATGCTCTCCATACAATGGCAGCATTCGACTGCCACCACTGCTTGCATGTGCGGGCACTCCAGCCAATCTATGACCTTCCATTGCATGGGCATTCTAATCGGGATTTGGAAAAATTTTGCGAGGGGTAAAATAAATGTGACATGGTGCAAAGTTTAAACCTCTTCTGATTACAAAATCAGTTAATGAAGATGTTATATAGTTTGATAATTATGCAATTGATTAAATACCTACCAAATATCTAGGTCTCGTCGATGTCCTTTTTTTTCTAGCTGCTGCTTCTGCTGATGACTGTTGAGGGTGTTTGGTGGGCTGTTGCTTGTGCTTGATGATGATGTGATGATGATTGCATGATGATGATTCGATAATGATTACTGGGGGTGCGTGGTGTTGGAGTTGTTGCTGCTGTGCTCCTGGGGCGTGCATGGTGTGTTGGAGCTGCTGCTGCTGCTGCCAGATGATGATGATGATGATGATGCTGGGGTGGTTGTTGTTGCGAACTGCTGCTGCCCCTGCTGCAGTAGATGTTGCCAAAGTGGTGTGCATCTGCTGTTTTGATGCTGACCAGTCCGGTTTGGTGGTGGCTGCATCTGCTGTTTGCGCTGCCGCAGTGCGGTGGTTGTGCGTGCATCTGCCTGCCTGTGTGGTGCTGGCTGGCTGGTGCTAGTGTGCTGGTGCTGGTGGTGCGTGGTGCCTGTGCTGGATGCTAACTACAGATATGTTTACTTAACATGTAGCATTATGCCCTTATAATTGTATTACTAGCTTAGGCTACCCGCGATGCCCGGGATTTTTTGGGGCGTTACTGTTTTTCTGCTATTTCATGCGTTTGTGCCCTATTGCTTGCGTTTCTGCATTTCATGCGACTTGCCTGCATTTATGAGCCTGACTAATAGTTGAGACGACTATAGGCCATTGCCCTGTTCTAGGCGATTCGTCTCGGACTTTTCTGCCCTGCAGTTATAGTCGAGCGCTAGGTTGCGCATTGCTGTATTGCTTAACTTTTCTAGCTCGCTAGTATATTAATTTATACCTTTTCAGCAGTATCGTGTACACGCTTTTTCTCTCCTTCGAAGGTAAACTAAGCGTAATAGAACTTAACAACTTAACTTAACTTTCTAAGGTAATAGAACTTAAACACTTAACTTAACTTCTAAGGTAATAGAACTAACAAACTTAACTTAAACTTCTAAGGTAATCAGACTAAACAAACTTAACTTAACTTCTAAGGTAATAGAACTAACAAACTTAACTTAACTTCTAAGGTAATAGAACTAACAAAAATAGCCGACAATAGATCTTTCAGCAGTAGTCGTGTACGACGCTTTTGTCTCTCCTTCGAAGGTAAACTAAGGTAATAGAACTAACAAACTTAACTTAACTTCTACGCAGTGGCTACGGGTACGGTAGCCGTCGGTCGTTGAAGCCCCTTTGGCATTAGGGTATAGGCGTTAGGGTTAGGATTAGGGTTTAGGTTTATGGTTAGGGTTAGGCATGCCCCCATCTATAACTCTCAAATCTATATTCAAATTTATTTTTTCCCAAAGCGGTTCATTCGAATCTGGCGCCACCGCCGCATCTTTGTCTCGTTAAGTATTGAAAGCGAATGGGACTCCTGTACCCCCCGTATCCTCGAGACATTAAGATACGGTTACCGTACCCGTAGCCACTGCCTAACTTCTAAGGTAATAGAACTAACAAACTTACCTTAACTTCTAAGGTAATACTAATAGAACTAACAAACTTAACTTAACTTCTAAGGTAATAGAACTAACAAACTTAACTTAACTTCTATAATAGAACTAACAACTTAACTTAAACTTCTTAACAGGTAATAGACTAACCAAACTTAACTTAACATTCTAGAGTAATAAGAGCTAACAAACTTACCTATAACTTCTAAGGTAATACTAATAAGAACTAACAAACTTTAACTTAAACTTCTACGCCGTAATAGAACTAACAAACCTTAACTCTAACTTCTGAAGGTAATACTATAGAACTAACAAAAATAAGACCGACCTTTTCAGCAGTGAGTACGTGTACGACGTTTTCGCTCTTCTCCTTCTGAAGGTTAAACTAAGTTAATAGAACTAAAAAATTAACTTAACTTCTAAGGTAATAGAATTAAACAAACTTAACTTAACTTCTAAGGTAATAGAACTAACAAAGCATAGTCGACAGAGAGAAATAGCGGTCAAAATTGCCAAATTCAACATGCAGTCGATGGATGAGAAGTCAAATGCAAATTCAACATGCAGTCGATGGATGAGAAGTCAACGGCCGCATTGAATTAGCAAAAGGGTATATAGCGCCACCTCTGCGGAACATTTCTTAAATAATAAATAATTTTAATTGTAATTGATAAACTTTTTTAATTTTGGTATTTTTTTTTTTTTTTTACTTGCCTTTAGGCATCGCGACCATGCTGATTAAGAATATATGTTGGTGCTGGGGTCGTCTGAACTCTTACGTGGAGGGAGAGCATATGACAAAAGAGCGTTGTTTAGTAGAGACACAGCGACAACTGACGAAAGAACAAGGTATAAACGTACAACAATCGGTTATTTAATACTCTATAGAAAAATACACAAATATTATAATCCCTCTGTCGGGCATGATGCGTAGGCCTACATGGTCGTCTATTAATTTAAATTAAGGTACGGCATGCAATACCATAAATGGCATGGAAATATTAATTCCCTATTATCTACTTCTGATAATATGCTGGGCTCTAGAAACACTATTCACAATTTCCCGACAGTACACCTACACATATTATGTTCGACTCAGTGATTCTAAATGGACGCGGGCTGCGTGATTAGGTTAATGGGCACGCGAGAAGATAAACAATAAGTGCGCAATAGGGGCATACGAAACTATACAGCGGGTTTAATGCGTTCCATTGTCAGTTAGACAAAGATTGACTTGTCACTTACCTCGTCCACGCGACACATTTAACTAGATATTCGTGTCGTGATGTTTATTCGTAAACCGAACCACTACAACAGCGGAATTGCTCACATATCACGTCAAGTGCGCCGATATTTAATTGGTACATTCATAGTGGCTGAATATACCTAGCATTGTGAGTACAGGGTCAAACATAACAATACAGCATATACTCGGTGAAGTAGTAGTATTAGTATTATTATTATTATTATTATTATTATTATTATTAGTAGTAGTAGTAGTAGTAGTAGTAGTAGTAGTAGTCTCACGTAGATAGTAGTAAGTAGTAGTAGTATAGTAGTATAGTAGTAGTAGTAGTAGTATGTTAGTAGTAGTAGTAGTAGTAGTAGCAGTAGTAGTACGCTAGTAGTAAGTAGTAGTAGTAGTAGTAGTAGTAGTAGTAGTAGTAGTAGTAGTAGTAGTAGTAGTAGTAGTAGTAGTAGTAGTAGTAGTAGTAGCATAAGAGTTATAAGAGTTTATTTTATCACTTTCAATATCAGCAGATTTTTTTCATCAGCAGAATTACAAGGATTTTTTTACAAAATATAAATTACGTACAGTGAAGGGATGCATGACGAAAGATCCTACGGTCATCTAGTCAGCCAACCCCTAGAGAAATTATTTAAGTATACAGGCATTTCTCATAAGAATAAGATGTATGATGAGAAATTTTTGAACAAAATGTTTGTATGATAACAATATAAAGAAACAAAATTGAACATAACTGGCAATCGAACAAGCGATAGACATGAAGTTATGTACAAAATATGTTGGACACATATAAATGAAATATATGCAGTAATCAGTACTGAAATCAGTACAGTACAGCAATCGAACATTCACATGGCAACAAAGAACAACCCAAACGACACATACCACAATTCACGCCAATGCCATGTTCAAATGCACGAAAAACCTATCAAAATCAACAACAAAACAAACAAAACGATCCCTCAAACCGAACATACACAGGTGAGAAAAGAAATATAGCATATAATGAAACACAACCTATGAACAATAATATTCTTGAAAAGTTACACCCCCACCACACGCCTCCCCCCCACCCATGCATGTTCGGCCCGAAAAACCGCTCCGTCTGCCCAGCTACTAAACCCTCATACACTTAAACACGACACCGACACAATTGCAATATATGCCGTCCAAGCTATTCCTCACTACCATGCAAATACTCGACCACTGCACTGCACTGATCACTGCACTCCGACACCGATCACTCCCGCATGCAATCACCAACCGTCAAATCCAACGCATGCAAAGGCGCTACATCCATCCTCATTCCCATCCCCTATGACTGCCCTAGACATATTCAATATGTATAAAGCAGTCACAATAAAAAAAGCATAAACAAGTAGTAGTAGCAATACACAGTAGTAGTTCGTGCGTATGTTTAGTGCGTGAGTGAGTGCCTGAGTTCGTGTGCGCTGGCGCTTGAGCGTGACCCGTGGACAATTGAGTTTCCGTGTGTGTGTGTGCAGGGGGGGGGGCGTGATTTTGGTTTTACTTGTTGACATTTATAAACTAATCCGGAGCAGGCTAGCTACTGACATTACAAGCCAAGTTCACTTCAGAGGAAGTCGATCACTGCTCTCATATAAGAGC
>NW_014577149.1:626544-628364 GCF_000485595.1 Priapulus caudatus
CACATGGCAACAAAGAACAACCCAAACGACACATCCCACAATTCACGCCAATGCCATGTTCAAATGCACGAAAAACCTATCAAAATCAACAACAAAACAAACAAAACGATCCCTCAAACAGAACATACACAAGTGAGGAAATAAATATAGCATATAAAGAAACACAACTTATCAAGAATAATAGCCTCGTTCACACGAGACCTCGTATTTATGAAATACCGGATTTCTTGCTACGTGTGAACGCGGCTATTATTCTTGATAAGTTACACCCCCACCACACGCTCCCCCCCCCGCCCATGCATGTTCGGCCCGAAAAACCGATCCGTCTGCCCAGCTACTAATCCCTCATACACTTAAACACGACACCGACACAATCGCAATTAATATATGCCGTCCAAGCTATTCCTCACTACCATGCAAATACTCGACCACTGCACTGCACTGATCACTGCACTCCGACACCGATCACTCCCGTATGCAATCACCAACCGTCAAATCCAACGCATGCAAAGGCGCTAGAGAAATGTGTTTGAGTTCGTGTGCGCTGGCGCTTGAGCGTGACCCGTGGACAATTGAGTTTCCGTGTGTGTGTGTGCAGGGGGGGGCGTGATTTTGGTTTTACTTGTTGACATTTATAAACTAATCCGGAGCAGGCTAGCTACTGACATTACAAGCCAAGTTCACTTCAGAGGAAGTCGATCACTGCTCTCATATAAGAGCCGCACCTGGAGCTTTAAACTCTATGGGCGCCGGTTGTAATTGCCACCCCTAGACTTTATGAATGCATCATCAATCATTCGTGTATGCTGGTTGCGACAAGTACATTTTCGTTGACAGGCATTTAATAGTAACCATAGTAGAGCATAATGATTTCGTTTATGTATCGATGTAACAAATATGTCTGCCCGTATATTTATATATATATTTTTTTATAATATTATATGTATGTAAGTATACCAATCATTAGAATAATGGTTTTAGAGGTGGACAGCATGTAATGCAGCAAACTAAATTTGAATATGAGTACAGGCTAACATAACATTACGTCATGCGTAAATTTGCAATCTGTGGGGTTACACAGCACACTGACTAACTTTGTTTAAACTACAACACCCACAGTCACGCGGAGCTAACATTCTGATTTCAATTTTATCCACTGCCCTGACATTCTGTCGAAAAACACTAACAGAAGATGCACGTTTCCTCGGCTGTCACTACGTGTAGTTATATATAACAACTAGCTATTACCCGTCCTCCAGACGGGTTCGAGTGGGGTCTGACTTGAGGATGACGGTTTAACCATTTATCTCTCACTTTTATTTGAGGATGTATTTACAGTAAACGAAAAATACTGATATTTAGACTCGAGTCATATACCAATATTTGTTTAAAAAAAAATTGTATCTAAAATAATTGTATAAAATCTAAAATTTTACCTTAAAATGATATGCAATTTTTTCAATGGGAGAATGGAGTGATTTCATAGTATAATTTTACTTATTTAGATATTTTTGAAAATTTTAATTCTGGTTAGAAGCATCAATAATAATTCAAATTCTTTAAAAAAAGCAAAATGCATTGAGAGTAGTTTTGAAGATATATTTTCTTGAAAGTCAGTGGACGGCGGCGGGCAGGGTTACACTTCCCGTTGTCAAATATTTGTACACACGCGCGCACACACACGCATCACACACACGCGCGCACGCACGCACACACCGCATTCACACACACACGGGCATGCGCACGCACAATCACACGCGCACCCACGCACACACATACCAATCACGCGTGCACGCACGCACACACCGCATTCACACACA
>NW_014577149.1:628374-630376 GCF_000485595.1 Priapulus caudatus
CTTTATGGGTGGTCTACTGTTTGGAGATGCTTTATGGGGGGGTCTACGGTTTATAGATGCTTTATGGGGGGGTCTACTTTTTATAGATGCTTTATGGGGGGTCTACTGTTTGGAGCTGCTCTATGGGGAGGGGGATTCTACTGTTTGGAGCTGATTTATGGGGGGTCTACTGTTTGGAGATGCTTTATAGGGTGTCTACTGTTTGGAGATGCTTTATGGGGGGGTGGTATACTGTTTATAGATGCTTTATGGGGGGGTCTACTGTTTGAGCTGCCTTATGGGAGGTCTATACTGTTTGGAGCTGCTTTATGTAGGCGGGGCTACGTGCGCTAGCTCTTACCGTCATCGCTACGTCTGTCTCTCTCGCCGGTCACGTGTCCGCCGTAGCTTCTCACTAATGGCAGGGCTGTGACGGCCTCTATCGCTGCTAGCACAGTCACGAGCGTCGCCGCCACATTTCCTACTCGTAGTTTCGCGTGTTTCATCTCTTCACTGCGTCGCAAAAAAACCTTTCGAGCGATTGCGATTTAACGAATCGAACTCGTCTACATTGCTCGTCGTTGTTTAGTTTCTATAGAGCATCTCTCTCGTACCCTGCCGTTGTCTGGGCGCCGTTCCTTTACTGCTCAAGTACACCTTCGGTACGCTTTCAGTGTGCAGATTGCACTATCACAGGCAACATCACCGTGATGTCATCACGCACTTCCCGATCGCGCGCGTGTTCACACAATCTCCTCTCTAGCTCTCTTCTAGTGGTAACACGTTTGCGTAGCCGCAGCATACTCAGTATTTGTCCTTATATATGCATGCATAATTTAATTCAGTTATCGTGAGAGAAATCCAGGCGGACGTCTCATATAATGCTGAGAACTACGCAACTGATATTATATTGTCGCATCACGGTGTTCACAGCAGCTGGTGTACGTATATATATATATGTGTGTGTGTGTGTGTGTGTGTGTGTGTGTGTGTGTGTGTGTGTGTGTGTGTGTGTGTGTGTGTGTGTGTGTGTGTGTGTGTGTGTGTGTGTGTGTGTGTGTGTGTGTACGTTATGTACACACAAGTTAATTTGAATTCGAAGGGTCAGTCGCCCTTCAGTTGGTCATGTGTTGCAATGGCACAGCGAGTTTAATTAGTTCTGAATGTATTTGCATAAAGTAATCTGCGATATCATAAGCAGTCTGGCTTTGTTATGGTTCCGGATTCTGCGGACCATGCTGATTCCTGTGCTAAAAGTCAGAAATATGAAATTGTGTGTATATACGTTGCGCATCGTGACATCTGATTTGTTATGAATGAATGTTATATTTCAGGAGCACTCTGTCCCGGATCAGAAGTACATTTCAGTGATCCATACAGAAATATAAGATAATTCATGAATGAATAAATATATATTAACTAATATTAGTTAATAACGCCGTGTCATGCGTACGATAGCGAATGCTACGGAAACGTACTAGCGTTTATTCTCTCAGTTTTTCCCCGACATCTTAGTAATAAATGTACCAGCATGTCGAGTAAACCAATGTAGAACCTATACCAGTATGGTGGCTTACTTATTGCAGGCCACTTGTATGCGTCGAAAAATGGTGGTAATTAACACACTGGTCTACTGCATATAGGGGAACAATTATAGGAAGAATTACTTTAAAAGGTACACGGTATATATTGCTTGCAGCACATTGGTGACAAGTCAATGAACCTTGCGTAGCTCCATCGAACCGCAGTGACTCCCTCTCTGTCTCTCTCACATTCTCAATCTACTAGGTGCTCTGCAGTTTTTTGAAGGAATCAGCCACTACAGAACATGCAACCGATGACGATTCTCCTAGTAACCGTAGGCGTTATTGTTGCTATAGCGACGATCACGAACGCAAGTATGTGATGATATTTATAAGATGGAAATAATTATATACATATAAATATATTTATTTATTTATTTGTTTATTTATTTATTTATTTATTCAGTTACACGCACACACACACACACACACACACACAC